>NW_009206830.1:0-15929 GCF_000690835.1 Fulmarus glacialis | reverse complement strand
TCTTTCCCTCTTCAACCATGATGACTGAGCCCAAATGGCTTAATAAGGACATGCCAATATTGTTCCACCCCAAAACTGAGCCCAGGTAGGATGTGGGAGAGTGGGAGTTAGCATGGGTGAGAACTGAGCTGGGAACACGCTAACACCTAAATGACATCGATGATCACGGTCCAGAACTCAGGTCAGTACCCAGCCCTGCTTAGTTTACAGTATATAGTTATTAAGATTGAACTTCTTGAGTATTTTAAGTTCCATTGTAACACATTGTAATGATGATCACTGTGGTGGCAGTGATGACAATTAGCAACAAGGCTGACCAGCAAGGAAAAAAACCTTTGCTATTAAAGGCTAACGATTTCCAGCAATAGTAAAGAAACTTCGTGAAGAAAAGATGTGAATACTTACTCCACTTACTCCATTGGCTTTGAATTGGTTTCATATTCTGTGACTATGAATGTGTAAGTGGGGTAAGATTGGAAAACCTTTGCTTCCTCAAGAGAAAAAGAAATTATGACCACATGGTGCCTTTGCCCAGTTTCAATCCCAAGTAGCTTCTTTTTAGACCAAAATAGTTTATTCCCACAGAAACTCTGCATTTGCATGTTGCAGCTCTGAGCCAAGTCCTTTCA
Source organism: Fulmarus glacialis (assembly GCF_000690835.1). Classification (NCBI taxonomy): domain Eukaryota; kingdom Metazoa; phylum Chordata; class Aves; order Procellariiformes; family Procellariidae; genus Fulmarus; species Fulmarus glacialis. The sequence continues at coordinate 15,300 of NW_009206830.1, read as the reverse complement.
GGCTTTTGCCTTGAGGTACTCTGACCTGTACAGTTCTGATCATGTAGCCATAATCCTGTGCTTCGGTACAAGCCTTCCTTTTCATTCCTAAAAATGCATATTTTCCAGCTCAGTTATAAGATGACCTAACAAATATATCACTTATAACCTCATCTATTTGTTTAATGGTCAGTGCAGCCCACCAACGAATGTCAGAAATTTCACTCTCACTTTCACTTACAGAGGAAAGAACCAGAAGTTCAACACATGGCATGTCAGGGATGGACAAAGCAGCATAGGCCTAATTTGTATTCCCTAGGTGATTTTCATCCAGTTCATTTTTTTATGTCTTGACAGGACAGCACTGTTTTCATAGGTCTCTGATCTGAAAGTCGTAAGTGTCAAAATGGATCAGTGTTCTCTTCCTCTGTGTCGTGACTGTTATCTTAATTTATTTTTCTGCTTTTGGAAGAATAATGATCATCCACTCACTTGGGTTAAAACATAAAGGCATCTGGGAATTCCAGGTCATATTTTTTGCTGGAAAATTCCAGTTAAAATATTTTCTGATAAACAATGAAGTTGATAATATTTTTGAAATATGTGGGGTTTTTTTAGTAATATTTGATCATTTGGAGGTAAGTTTTATTTATCCAGGAAGAGGACTGAGGAAAGAGCTTATTATGGTACAGCTTTGTGTGTGATTGTCTTTGGCCCCAATCCTGTGACTTGATCTTCGCAGAGGGACTTCTCTGAATGCTGTATAGAGGCAACTTGAGGATGTTTCTGTATCATGTAATGGAACTCAACACATAGACTTTTGGGGTACTACTGGCCTGCACTCACACATGCAGATGGTGCAGAGATGCTAGCTTCGATCAAGCGATACTGCCGAAGAGCCACTGGTTATCATCATCAACCCGCTGCAAAAGGGTTCACTGAAGTGAGGCCTAGACTAAAAAGGTTGGAAATCAGTGGTCTGCAATGTGCCATATTGAAGACTTTTGTAACACTTCCGATTCTCAGCTGAGTTGTTCACAGGAATGGCCAAAGCGTTGTCAAATGCATGGGAAGAATCTTGCAAAGGGGTTTGGCTTTGACATGGACCTCCTCAGCCAGAAGACAAAGGTCCCTCCCCCACTCTCCATCCATACACAGAGCCTGTACAGTTCAGTAATAAGTAATAAATAGTAATAAGTAGTAAGTAGCAAGTGATAAGTAATAATTCCTTCTAACAAGGGGGAGGCTCCCGACAGGCTTGTTCAGAGACCGAAGAATTGGTCTATTCAGCCTGCCCCTGAAGATGGAAGAGGACAGGAGGCTGCCCCACTGGGAAACCGCAGAGCACAGTCCGGGTGGTGAACCTGAGCTGGATGCAGTGAGCAGTATAGCTGAAGGAGTAGAGAGAGGCAACCTTGCCCACAAGCCTTCTTCATCTGGAGCTAGACTGCTAATTTCCTTTCATCACAGGCAGCTCTGTTTAGTCTATGACCAAGCAAGGGAATGTGACAAGTGCTAACTTATCACCCATTTGGTGAAGCTGCTAGAACTGTGTGTTTGCAGTTAAGGCTAAGTCAGATGCTAAGAAAACAGCTGCACTGGTTTACGCTTTTATAGTCTCTTTGCTGTTTGCTACCCTCCTCTGCCAGCAGCTACTATTCCTGTAGGAGACCTGGCAGAAAGAAATGCGTACCCGTGCCTCCACCATTCCCATCCACAGTCTGTCACCTCAGTGGAAATCCACATTCTTTGGTATTGCAAGCTATCAGGTGCATTGGGAGATAACATGATTTTGTTTTAAACTTGGTAAGGAGGGTTTAAACTAACACATTTAAATTTTAAATGACTTGAAATTAATTGAAAATCATGCTTTTGGTTAAACTAATGTTGCTTCATTGTGAAGTTAAATCCACAGATTCATATCTGAATACTCATAAATGTGAGCTGTTGTGGAGTTTTTTTTTCTTTATTGTGAAATTAAGAATTTGTTGCAGACAGAAGTAACAGGTTTTGGTACTGCGCCATCATAAATGTATGTTACTTGAATCTTTATTGCACCAGATCAAATGCTTCTATGCAAACTGTGAAAATGAATTCCAAGAAAATTGCCTTCATTAAGGTATAAATGAAACCATTTGCTGTACTTACAAAGACATTCCCAACCTGCTTTTGGCATAAAATGTGTCTTTTACAGCCTATCTTGGCAAACACATCTCCTGCCTCCCAATTATGAATGCCTTGGGGTGACCAAGTAAGCAATAATTCCAGCTGCTCCTGACAGAAGAAGACACTGCTGCACTGCATTATTCTTCTGATGAATGTATCTTCCCAATGAGCTGAAACAGGCTTTGCATCAGCAACATCTGCAACAACAGGGATTCAGAAAGTGGGTCAGGTATATTGATGGATTGGAGAAGGAGGATGGATGAAGGAGGGGGTGTGTGAGCACATGTATAAATGTGGATCTACTTTTGTCTTCATATTTTCCTCCATATACCTAGTTCATTGATTCAGGTCCTCTGGTGGTAGTCACAGCGGGAGCTTTCAGTATAAAGTGCTTTACTCGGAGCTTTAGTCACCATGGCTGAAAAAACTGACTCTGTTACAGTTAATAGTAATTCATTTTCTTGACTTGTCTGGGGACAGCATTTCTCCTTGTAATTCCTAACCTAGTTTAGGGCAGGATCTAGGTAACACATTGATTATGCTATTTGTCCTCAGCACTGCTCTTTACTATTGGCTCTGGAATTGTGTATGTGGCAATGACAGTAGGTTGCTTGAGGTTAAAAAATGTCTAAAATAAGATGACAAATTTCAGGAGGGAAACGACTAAAATCTGCAGACCCAGGATTACAATCAGCTAGAGAAAGAGGTAGATGGAAAACCTGTGTTGTTTTGAGTCTGGTGTTAATACATCAGGCAGCTGGGTGGGAGGACGTGTTGTGGAAACATCTGCAGTGCGAAGTTTAATTCCCTGGGGTGAGAAAGGAGATGGTGGAAGCAGCAGCAGCTGCAGTCAGGCTGAGAAATCTCTGCTTTTGTTGTTTATTTTAACAGCAATATTGAGCTTATGTTGTGTTGATGGCTCTGGAGACTGTCTAGTTTCCTTCTCGCTGGCCGAGCAGGGCAGATTTGGAGCACGCTTCCTGGGAGCTGCCCATTAAGTTGGCTAATGCATAAACTTGAAGGGCCACCTAGAGGGAACAAGGATCTTGAAGGAAGCACCTCAGCCATCAAATTTAGTCCTTTGCAGTAGCAGGCAGCCCTGTGATAAATGTTTAGTACAGATAAGTCAACAGAAATGCTACTCTGTGTGTACCCCAGGAGCCACAGAACACTTCCTTCAAACTTATAATAACATAAAAGTCCATAATGTAAAAGGCACAAAAGCACACCACATCACAGGAAAAAACAAGAAGAGATTGGGGCACTACCAGTGTGTTCAGACTCTAAAGTATCAGGAGAATTTGTCCCCTAAAGAAGTCTAGAAGATCCTACAAAGTAAACAATCCCTCATTCTATTGATAGAGATCAAACCTTCCAAGCCTTCCCTGCCAATCTGCTCTGAAATAATTTTTTGGCCCCAAACCACTTTAACCCTCAATGCCTGAGCAAGACGTGTCATGATTTGGACAGCTGTTTATCCTCCATGTCCATTCAGTTTTCTCACTGGCCTCTATCTTCTGAGACAGCTAACGAAGTTCTCTGTTAGTATCAATTACGGATATGGTGATACTGAGACACACTGGAAACTGTCTGGACACAGACTCTCAGACCCATCTTATGTTGACCATTAACCCACCATTACAGAGATCGTGTCAAATCTTGTAAAAAAAATTTCTGAAAATAAGCTAACTTTCTTTTTATGTTTGTTTTCCTGTTGGACCTTGCTGCAGGGTGAAGGAGAAGGGGCTCATTAGAGATTAGCACAGGAGTCTTGTTGGTTTGCTTTCCTATGTTGCCACCATATGTGTCTATCTTCTTTTTCACTGTTGTCTATAGTAGCAAGGATCAGATAGAAAATCTGGCCTTTCCTATGCATTTTTACAAATTAAACCCCTCCAGATAGGACTGCTGTCGAACTAGGTTAACTTTTAGACTCTTTACCACAGACAATGTCTCTTAAAATTACCCTATGGAGTTTCAAGGCCGCTACGGGCCATATGCTTCTAGCCTTTAAACAAAACAGAAAAAAGCAGATGTGTAGACATTATAAATGAGAAATCTAGTGAAAGCTTCAGCCCATTCTTTACACTGAGAGGTTGTACATAACATTCTGGAGCAGGGTACAGCAAAGAAGGGGCTGTGAAAGAGTCCATTAGTAGTCATGTTGTCCTGGGGCAGAAACTGGCATTTCAGCACACAAATCACCATGTACTTTCTAAACAGATGAACTGAACTCTGAGTTGCAAACCTTTGAAAATCTTATCCATAGTTCCCAATAGGTGGGAAAGATTGGGTTTATAATGCCTTAATATAACAAAAGTTCCATATTCTTTTTAGTGCTGAGTACGTTCTGGAAAACCCCTGAATGCAGTCCTGTTATTTACCATTTTGCTGTAACCTTTTTATTGAATTGATTTTTTTGGACTGGTAAGGGAGAACTACTAATTAGCTCTCTCCATTTTTGATAGCTTGCCTTATTATAAAACTAATTAGGGTCTGACTTTTATTGTTGTGAGAATTAGAATACTGAAAAAAGCCTCAGAGTAACAAAATTAAAAATGCAAGATTTTTGTAATGATTCTGTGCTGGGTCAGACACTTAGGTATTTCTTCCTACAAACTTTCATTTTCTTTGGAAAGGAAAAAGAAAAGAGAGTACTCTTTGGGATACTTGAAGTTCTGTTACTGCACCAGTTCTTAAAACTAGCCTCTGAGAAAATGGGAGCAGTAAAGTGTAAAAGATACTCAGGGCTAGAATTGTTAAGCAAAAAATCCCATTTGCTATCAACACAGGTTTCTGCTTGAAAACTAATGGCACAATTATTACCTTCATTCTCGTACTGAGAATACTCATGAATTTGTTTGACATCTGAAAAGAAACCAAAGCATCCAGAATGGAACAAAAGTCCTTACTACCACTCTGCCACTGCAAATAAACGGAGTAAGAAGGGACTAGGATTAAAGAATGTATTAATGGATTTACAGAGGAGGGTCAAAAATAGTAGCAGTGTTGTCTTTTGATGGCCAAATACTGTAATAAAAAGCAAGTGGTCTTAAAGGGTCATCTTGAAAAACTGGAAGTAACCTGAGATACCTAATTTTGTTACAGCGGGTCAATTTGTGTCAGGGGACTATATTATTGAAATTCTATTGAAAAGTTCTAAACTATAGGGATTGACCTTTGAAGAGGAATCAAATAGCTACACGATTAAGAAGAATTATCTATATCAATATAAGTAGCCCTATTTTAAACGGCAATATGCTGATTTGAGCTACTGATTTAGCACTTCTAAATACCAGAGGTAAGAGAATCTGTTTCAGTGATTGTGTTAGTATTTCTATGTCTGAACTGACACACTGACACTAAAACTGTGTCTAGACATACCTTTAGAAATGGGTTGCTTATGTGCAGGATGCAACACGGATGATGTAAAATTACATATTTTGGTTTTATGTTGCTGTTGACATTAAATGTTTGAAGACGGTTATGATTCAGGAGGGAATGTAACTGATTTTAATGGACCACAGTTGGTTGTGAAGTATATAATTTAATGGCATCTTTATCCCTAAATGCGTATGCCACCTTGTATTGCTTTACATAAGTAGGCACTAAAAGAATATGTTAAAATGATGCATTTTCTCTTTGTTTAATTTTTAACAGTATGTATATTTACACATTTTAGGTTTATATACTTGTCAGATATTCCCTATAATTCAGCTTATTTGTAAAATGGTGCTGGCATCTTTTCTAAAATAAGGTGGAAGTTAATTTTGATTTCTTTCATTGCACTGCTGGCTGGCCTTGTATTTTGTGACTCATTTGGCTCCATTTTTTCTGATATGCCTGTAGAGTAAGTCTTCGTACCTGTACTCTTCTGTACAGAAGTACAGAAGACTATGCAGTCTTGTCATTTCTACTATTTTCAATACAACTTGTTGAGTGAGCAATCACAGTCTGCATTTCTTTACCTGTTAAATCCAAAGAGACCCCAAAAGAAAAGATATCTTGGCAAAGAATGCCTTACAAGTTTGAATGGAGGGTGTCTCGGGAGAAAATCAGTTCTGAATGATTAAATTAAAAAATATTCTTGGAAATAATGAATCCTTCTTCCTGCCTTGGCAGCCCCATACCAGCACAACTCGTGAAAAGAGTCTACATAACTGAAAGATCCCGGACTTTGAACCATTTCCCTCAAGTTGCAACTTTTGGTTTGCAGCTGACTAAGTTTTTCTCTAATTTTCTTCCTAAAGAAGTTCTCAAAAATACTGTGTGAATTGCTGTTTTCAAGAGACCAGTTCACATAATCTTAATATCAAATAGTGCTCCCAAAGTGTTTGATGGTGAAAGAAATAGCAGCGCACAGGCTCCAGTTCAGCTATTCAGTTGTGAATGTCTTTGCCAAAGTGAAAATGTGGCTGAAAATGGTCAAAAGGCCCTCTGGTTCGAAGTTCTCCTATTCTGTCATTTGTTTACACACTGCCATTTCTACACTGGGAACTCTAGTTTCTTTTTTTATTAATATACTGATCATATTGCAAAAGGTCTGTAGGTATCCATGTCAAAACTCTACTCCAGAATAAAGGTTGTGCTATACTCATTAAGGACCACGTCTTATGTTATCAGTGCCTTCCTCAGGTAGACCTGTCCTAGCTTTGCCTCAGCTCTATCAGCAGAAACAGCCGGTGCTTTTCATGGGTGCCTTCTTTGGAGGAAGAGGTCTTTCTGGTCCGTAAGAAGCAGAAACTGGGGTTACAGTGTTTCAGCAACACGGATAGGCTTTTCTCCTAGTTAGGGGCTAGGAGACTTCCATTTCTTTTTGTTGTGTAACAATTTAAAATCACCGGCTCTTTCTCAGTCTCAAGACGTGAAATGTACTCCATGTACAGGGCACTACGCTGGATGCAGGAGACGGGAGTTCAGATCCTCGCTCTCTCAGAAGTGTCGTAGGTAACTTTCAGCAAGACATTGGCATTGACTTGACCTTTCTGTACACCATATTGTCCGTATGCAAGCTGTTTTCTTTAATCTAACAATAGGGACTTTTGAAAAGTTATGTAAGAGCTCAAGATGCTAAGAGGAGTGAGCTGCTTAGCATAATTCTTGTCCTGAGAGGTGCTTACATTTCTTGTTTATCTCCTCTGATCTCAGAAAAGATGCTTTGTCACAAACTAACCTTTTTCGTCACCAGAAAATTGTTACTGGAGAAATAAGTGGAAAGAAAAAAAAGTTGCGGACATTACTGATATGTGCTGTCCTGTGCCCAGCTCCCAATTATCTCCGCTTCTTGATCTCAAGTTAGAATTTGCAAGGCCAGCTTGTGGCATACGTTGCCTATTCGTAGCCGATGATGTAGTTCAGTGTTTGGAAAGCTGCACGAAAACCAGGTGAATCAGGACAGCCTTGAATTGTAATTGAATGTGTGTCCGTTGGAAGTAACTGGTCACTTTACTTTCTGCAGGGGGCCTAAACATTAAAACCATGTCCAGTTACCAAAATAACAAGGTTTGGCATAGCTGTGCTTTTTAACATTGTACAGACAGACAAGAGGGCCATTGAACTACTTAATTGCTGCCTCTGCTATCATGAGGGAAGTGATATAGGCCAGAAGTGCCTTCTGGTTTCATATAGCTAACACTGTCCTGAAGAAGTTAGTCCTCTCCCTATTTCTGCTTCATTTCGCCTGAAAGACAGAGGAGTAGTAAGCCACCTAACTGAAACCAGTTCTTTAATCTACATGCGGTTTACATTATTTAAAATATGTTACCATTAAAAAAATACTTCGTTCTGGGTGTGGGCTGGTGACATCTGTTTGCTTCTTGCCTGTGCCTAGTCTCTGTATCGTGGCCATGACATCAACTATTACAGTCCCTGCTTACAGCAATTTCATTTTATCTCAGACTTCTTTAGCCATAACAGGTCTCCGCACAAATACAAGAAATAGTGCTTGTTGCAGTGAAATTGTACAAGGTCGCATCAAATATGAAGATGGCTCAAAGAAGCTTTTTTTCTCCCTGAATGCAGTTTCATGACGCTTGGTGTACACTGTACACAGAATTCTACATTTGCCATGCAAGTGAGTGTTGGAATCTTTTCATTTGCAGAACCCACAAGCTCCTTTTTTGCTAAATAACATTGCTCAGTATGGTTCAGAAATTGCGTGCTGCTTTGCATCCTTCTGAATGTTACGTGGTCCATGACTCTTGTTTTGCAACAGGAAAAAAATCACATAAAATCTCTCTTGAATTGATATAAACTTCATTCTTCTCCTGAAGTTTACAGAGACAGGAAGCTCATGCATTAGCCCTCCTTACTTAATATGGTTACATGCTCTGGAAGACAATGTAGATGTTTTCCACTTACAGTCTGCAGTATCTGTATCTGCCTCCAAACAGTACCACACAATGCCCCGCATTGGATGGAGTGTTAGACCTGTTCAAGTGCATTTCTTGGGCTCACGTTACCTTCTGGTGGCTGCAAGTTACAAAGAACAAAAATCCTGATTCTAGAAACAGTATTGATGCCTTTTATTTTATGGCTTGCTAATGTGACAGTTACAGCTTTTGCCACAAAGGTATTTCAGGATGGCATATACTTAGCCTGCTCAAAATTTCCTGGTTTTTATTCTTTTGGAAAATCACAAGAGATTTTTTTTTTTTTTATGTGGGGAACAAACGTGCAAGCTACTTTATGTGTAAAACCATATATATAGGGTTTTCTTAAGATTGTATGTTCTTCATATGAAACACGAAAGTGGAGAGTTTGCCCCTTCTCTGCTTCGTCACCTCTACTGTTGTGCTCTTCAGAGTTTATTTTCTCAAGAATACCTAGTGAAGCCTGATTCAATAGTATCTATAAAAGATTTTTGAAAAAAGTCATTGTGGGAGAGTCTAATTGATGCAGCTGACTGATGAGTGAAACCCTGTCGTTTTACTAATTGCGTCTTCGACTTTTGTAATCTTCATACATGGATTTTATCTCCTAACTTCCAAGATAAACCAAGGACTGATCTTTGATCTGTTCTGCCAGCACATGTGATCATCTGTTACAGCCCTGTGCATGATAGCACTCTGGCTGCAGCAGTGTGTAGCTTCATGTGGGCCACATGCCAAATACCCAGACTTGAGGAAGAGTCTGCAGCTTGCCTTGAGCGTTGTGTTACTTTTGGTACTTCTTTAGCAATATCCAAGCTTGCTAGTTTAAAGATAGCTCATACATGCCCACACTAGCTGCAGTGACCGCAGCAGAGCAGTATCTGGTGTTTCTCTAATTTTTCTCTATCCCTCCTCTGTCATCCCCTTTCTCTTTCTATGCTTAAAATAGAATGTTAAGATTCTTGCATTTAAAAAAAAAAAAAGAAAAAAAAGCTATGTGCACTTCCAGTATCTTTTTATTTATTAAAAAACATCAAGGACAGATACGTAATAAGGATGAAAACACCTTGCTTTTATTAGCCATTTTTCCCTAGGCTTCTCTGTCTAGAACACAATGAAAGAGGCAAATGTGAATTATATGGCTATCGAAAGATTTTGGTAATGTTATAAACCATAAGAATGAAGCTTGTATAGTCTTTTTCTTTTTAATCAATGAGATCTTGAGATAAAATTAGAGTCTGAGATTTGAAATATCCTCATTTGTGACAATTTTTGATCATGATTTCCTTATTGCTTCTGCTCCCTCTTTTGTCTGCCTGAGTCAAATAGCAAACAGAAGCCCTGCTCTAATCAGTTGGTCGTCCTATTTTTAATTTGCAGGAGTGATTTAATCCCTCTGAATTACAGAAGGGGCAAGTGACTTCATAAACCTGAGTAATGAGATTTGTTAAGCATTATTTTATCATGAGGATCTTTCCTAGAGCACATATCTACCCCAGGAAAACATTTGATTAAAATCTAATGGCTGAAACAGTATGCTGATTCCCAAATCCTGCAAAGTTCCTCCTCCTATGAGGTTTTAAATTCTTTCGCCTCCCACCAAAACCAGCATTAGAGAAGGGATATGACATGACCTCGTTTGCCAACATTGATTAAAGGAGAATGTACAAGATGTATCAGTTATTCAAAAATAGTATAACAATTTTGAGATCAGGCACCTCAGGTAGTCTACCCTTTAATAATGTGTGTTGCAAGGCTTCTTTTATTAAACATTGGAATAATAACAGTCAGATCTGTAAGTATCGTTACTGACTTGAATCAACAAAGTCAGTCTTGAAAAGTTGCATGTTCAAGGGTTAAAAATAGCCCTATTTGGATTCCCCTACATTTTTTTTCAAGAAAATATAAATGTGATTTAATAGATTTAAATACACAACATGGGTATCTAAGCTGGGTCCATGAAACTACGGAAGACTTGCCAGCAATTTGAGTGAGCTTCTGCTTGAGCAGCCAGTGGGATAAAGCTAGCAACATGAGGTTGCCACAGGCCTGAGCAGGGTGTCCAGCCCAGGCCTGCAGTGGAGTGGTGGGATGTCTTTTCAGTGCCTCTGACTCTTTTAGGCTACTGATGTTGTCTCCTGCTCATCCTGCCCCTGGCACCACCAGCAGGGACAGCAGTGGGTTCTGCTATTTCACAGCTCCTTGCCCTGCCTCCTAAGGATGCAGAAGCTTTGCTGCTTGTGAACTGCTCCCCATGCCTTCCTCCACCTAGACTCTTCATAGCATGTGTGACCTTTGGACATCTGAATATATGATGTCCAAAAGAAGATATGGCCTATGTGTGTCTCAAGGGAATGACGTTTGACCACCTCTGATATGCAGAATATAATCTCCGGAAAGTGTCCTGTAGCCATATTTTGCTGCTTAAATTCAGTATTCTTCTGCTGGCTTTGTTGTTTTTGCTGATGCCTTTAGGGTCTAAGCCTCACCTATTGATGTTTTGTTGTTTTGAGCCTTGATGTTCTGAACAATGTGTTTTGCCAGCCAGCTAATGTGATATTGTTCCTTTGAAGGCATCAGATGCTGCAACTTGAGAGCCTAACTACTTCTTCACTTTACTGTATAGAATGATCAGTCTTCACCTTTGGTTGGCCTCCAGTAGCACAGCAACATTATTCCTCTAGGCATCAAAAAGGTAATGAATGTCCTTCAACCTCTTACTGCTTTTTCTTCCCTGTCTCAGTTACCTGCACCAGACTACTAATGTTTGAGTTCCATAGGTGGTGTTGACACCAATAGAGGTAACCATGACACTTCAATTATTAATCCCCCAGGATCTGATTTTCACAAGCACGGGGATCCTGCAGCTTTTGTTTACTCCATTTGGGGTTGGAAATTCTTTGTAATTCTAAAAATGGACCCCAGAGCTTTTCCTGGGGAAAAGACAGAGAAAGAGCTAAGACCTTACTTTATGCACCTTCCAGGTTAGATTTGCAAAAGTATCCGGTAATTTTGAAAGCTCCCATCTTTAAGAGCATCTAAAGGGCCTGGCATTCTGCTAAATAATTTCTAGAAGTTAGAACCATTCACAGGGTGTTAACGTTTGCATACCAGAATCAGGCAGTTCAAAATCTTTAAGTCTCTTTTGGATAAAATTGTTTTCTTGTTTGGAAAGCACCCTTGTTTTGAATTTTGGTGTAGCAGAACTGAAAAAAGTTTACACGCTAACTCCAGAATGAACTCTCCCTCTCCCTCTTTATTGTTTCTTCCTTCAGTTAAGGAATGTATTATTATTCTACTGTTCTGTTTTAAGTATTTGTTTATGGCCGTTGGTTTTCTGTGTAGTTTAGAGGAGGTTCCTTACTTGATGAAAAGGTTGTGTCTTCATACAAGAAACTTCAGGGAGGGGTACAGGTGATGAGAACAGAAAGGGCACTGAGGTGAACATTGCCATATCAACTTTGTGAGCAGAAGAGAGAAGATGCAGGTTCGCATCCTGGCAAATACAACAATTTAAGAAGAATGTTAGTTCATTAATGTTTAAATGTAGTTCTCAATAGTTTATGTGCAACACAATTCAGTTGTGTCATCCTGGCTGCCTTCAGAGAGGTAGGTATTACTTGCCAGTGTCAAACCTTTTAGTCTTCATTGCATACCACAGCTCATTATGGGGGATCATAGCTTCAGGTGAGGTAACTTGATTCATTTATACACAAGCTGGGCAAGAAACCCATAAATATTTAAAACTGATGTATATTTACTAGTGTAATATTGCATATAGAATTAGTTGTCTGGTTTGTCTGCCAGCATTTCAAAGCTTGCAGTTTAATTATCATGTTACCTAAGTCTGATGGCCAGTGTTTTTAATGGGTTCATGCTTCTGCCATTTCCTTCAGCTTCTCCTTAAGCTCTTCTGAGCTCCTTTGTGACCCAGATGAATTGAAATCTTGTCAGCTTAGTGCACTGACAAATGAAAATGTGTGACTTATGTTGATTGTCCTTTGATATTTCATACTCTGCTTGCCGAGAATGCCTCGTGTATTGCGATCATTTAAAATCCTACACACTCAAGATAGTCATGTTTTTCATAGCGACTGACTGCAGTCTGTTGACAAAGAATATAATCTTGAGCAGATGCTCACCAGTAGCCACCCCTTCTTATATTTACTTTCTACAATAAGAAATAATGAAGTAAGACCACAAAGGACCATTTAGTCATATGATCTGATCTCCTCTGTATCCTATGTCATTAAATTTCGTGCATGTACAAGCACTGAGGGCAGTAATCTGCATTTGGCTAAAACCTGTCTTCCAGAAAGACATCCTGTCCTGGTTGGGGGACATAAAACCATTAAGAGTTTCTTGGTGCCCTTGCTAGCTTGTTCCAGTGAGGTACTGTCACTTTAAGAAGAAAAATTGTGTGCTTCATTTGAATTTGTCTGACTTCAGTTTCTACCACATCTTCTTGTTATGCCATTCTCCGCCAGGTTAAAGAGCCCTTCAGAATTCAGTATTTTTTTCTCCATAGAGGTACTTATATGCTGTAATCAAGTCAATCTTTTTTATATGATAAACAGATTGAGCTCTTTAAGTCTCACTTAGCAGCATTTTTCTTCAATGCTCAAATCACATTTTCAGCTCTTAATCTGCCCCCTCTCCAATTTTTCAATGTTTTTTTCAAAACATGGGCAGGAAGACAGTATACAAGATTGGTTTGATCGGTGGTATATCCGGAGATAAAACTGTATCTCCCCTACTTCCTACTCCCCTGATGCAGATTAATCCTCCCTGTTACGAGCGTCAGAGCGAGCGTTTATGCTGAGTTGGTGACTACAACCCCTAAGTCTTTTTCAGCAAGTGCCATCTCCCTCTCAGTACACAGCACCTACAATCTTTCACACTTGTTACAGGGTTTTAGTTACAGTAAATGTACTTTGTTTGACAAGGCCCAGTTTGCCACTCAATTCAGATTACTTCACGTGGTTCCTTGGTCCTTATTACCTTTACTATTTCTCTCCTCTTTGTGTCATTTTCAAATGTGACCTCCTTTTCACAGAAACATACCCATTCAATGAAGGCTCCTTACTGTCAGCTACTTTTTGTCATCAGCCATTTAGGCAAGTCTTAGTCAATTTAGCATGTGCTTCAACGATATCATGGGGTACGACATTTTCTTTCAGACTGTCTTAAAGGTCTAAATCATCAATATGCACTTAACCAAACAAGCAATCTCACCCAAGAATGAATTTAGAGGAGTTGGATTAGATATGCACTTAACCAAACAAGCAATCTCACCAAAGAATGAATTTAGAGGAGTTGGATTATTCCTGGACTTCATGAAAAAGACCAGAATTATTTCTATTCTTTTCTTTGAAATCTTTTTTAATTAAATCTGTTATTCCCATTGTTATTTGGGGTTCTGATGTTGGCCGGTATTTTTCCTGTCATTGCAATTGCCCTTTTTTGACTACTGGTATAACATTAGCACCCCTTTGGAATTTCACAAGTATTCCAAAGTTTACTAAAACAGGTGAAACAGCCCAAGAATCTATTCTGGAACTGGGAGTAAAAGTTATCTAAGCTTGCTTATAGGAGAACGGTCATGATTCTTATCTTTCTTAATTACTAGTAGGCTGGAGCAGTTCTTCATAGTCCCCTTGAGATCCATCTACTTGTTTCTTTTGTAGCACAGAAGTACTTATTGAACATATTTACATTTTCCACATCAGCACAAACCCACTTATGAACTACATTTACTGATGGGCCAGAACCACCACTGGGTTTTCCTTTTTTCCTAACACACTTAAAATGTCTCATTTGTCTAGCTCTTAAGACCACAGTTTTTCTCCTGCCTATTAACTTATCAACTTTTGATATTGTAACTTGTAGTTTATATCAACTGTAGTTTATATAATTTCTCTTTGTTTTCCATTTTATTTCTAACTGCCACCTTTGAGCTTTTATGGGAAAGTTATTGCCTTCTGTGATTGCAAAATCACAGTGGTTTGACCATTTAATAGAGTCTTTAAGAGAGCCCCCTTTTTCGGTGTTCTCACCTTTTTGCCTTGTCAGTTCCCCTTACTGCTTTTCTTAGTTTGTGGAAATTAGCTCTTTTGAAGCAGCAGAAATGCACAGTTTTGGTTGGGGCTGTCCTTTATTTACCCATGATGAATGCAATCAGGTCATGATCGCTTGTTCCCAGGCACCTACGAACTTTTAATTTAGTAATATCTACCATTTTTATCTATCGCAAGGAGGTTCAAATACTTATCTCTTGCAGCGTAGGATATCTATTGGGCTACAAAATTACCTTCTGCAAGTTGTAGAAGTTATTAATGACTTAGTAGAGGCTGCCGTTGAAGCCAGAAAAGGGCTACATTTGTCTCCTCACAAACGAGGAAAATTAGGATACTACACCTGAATGAATGTTTGATTCACGCCTGAATCTTTCACCAGCTTCCAAAAATCTTTGCCAAACTTTAATCAGGCCTGAATTTTAATGGAAGACATGTGCTTTTGGGGGTTTTGGTAGTTAATTTTTGGATACTTTCAGACCTTCCAGTACTAACGCCTTTTGTGAAAAAGAAAGCTTCTTTTCTTTTTTTTTTTTTTAAAGGAAGTAAGGGGATGAGAATTAAGAAGGCCTATCTTGCGTTGAATGGGGCTGGTGTCCTGGAATAAAGTGGAATAAGGAGGTCAGCCACAACTCACTCAGAGGCCTTAAAATAGCCCTTAACGGCGGGCGACGCCAGGCCGGGCTCTGATGAGCGGCAGCGCGCAGGCA
>NW_009206829.1:13215-13559 GCF_000690835.1 Fulmarus glacialis | reverse complement strand
CGGTGAGACACGCCTGCTGCACGGCTGCTCGGCGCCGCTGCGGGGACGGGGACACGGTGCAACAACCTGCCGAAGGGGGAAAGGGGCCGTGCTGCTCCGCGCGGCCGCGGGACCAAGGCCGTGTCCTCATCAGCTGAAATAGAGCGGATCCAAGGGGACCGTGAAGCCTTAAAAACATTGAAGGCAAGAAAAGCATGGCTGATGCAGAAAATGGCTCTGGCAGGTCATTTCTGCAGCGACGCTTGTTTAGAGGGCAAAACTCCTTGCTCCCACTCGTGCTGTGCTGACCGACGCTCGCCGCTGGTCCCCTGCAACGCATCGCTCCTCCTGCAGAGCCGCGCACG
>NW_009206829.1:1524-13159 GCF_000690835.1 Fulmarus glacialis | reverse complement strand
GCTGTGCTGACCGACGCTCGCCGCTGGTCCCCTGCAACGCATCACTCCTCTGCAGAGCCGAGCACGGGGGCTCAGCTACCGCTCACCTGAAACCGCTTCTTTACTGGTGAGCAAAGGAAAGAGCAATGCTCCGAAAGCTTGGATGCAGAACTGCAGCTGGGGAACAGAGAGGAAAGGAGAAATATTTTTCTCCACTGACCTTGTTATGAGTTTTACTCTCTTGAATCTTCATAACAAGAAAATAAATGAATTTTTAACACAGTAATGGTGGAGATAAGTCACAGGGAAACCTCAGGGCCCAGCCGCTGAGCCCTGCAACAAACGCTGTGAGATTTTAGGACTAGAGTGCAGGATGCAGGGGAAACCTTGTTTTGGGATCTGAGGTGGGCAGAGCACTAGATTCCTTGGACCCATTTCCGTGGGTTTCCCATTCCCACCTATAATCAGAAACAGTAATGGCCCTTTACCACCACTTTTTTTCCCCAAATTTTTTAATCAGAACATTTTGCAGGCAGACTATGCTTTTCCCTGGTATTTCCACATGTGCTGCATCTAGCACAACGGAGCCTGGCTCATGCCAAAAGTCTTGGCAAATATTACTGGAATACAAAATCCTTAATCCCAATCCAAACACTTCCTATGTTTTGCTCTAAAACCTTGGTCAGGGTCTCCATTGCTAACTTTCTCTTTACCTGCTCAGCTTCTGTTAGACACCTGGGGGTTGGTGTCTCTTACATGTATCTTCTGCACATATTTTGATATCATGGATTGAATTATAAAGTGAGCATGAGAATGACATAAATTAAACTACCTTTAGTCATCATTAAATCCAAAGGAATTCCTACATGCCATTGGGCCTAACACGTATAAAATGAATACGCAGGTCTCGGTTAGAAATGTTAGATGCACCAGAAGGCTGATTACCTCATGTAAGATACGTGATGTCGCCAGCGCCCAACAGGAGCAGAGCAGGAGGAAGAGGAGATCCTCCATTCTGACTTTCCTATATGCTGGAAATAAAATCGGACACTTAATATGAGAGCGCTGTGCTGCCATTTAATCATCTGTGCAGTAGGTAAAACAGGCTAACTTGGTCCTTTTGTGAGCCTGATGGATAGCTTTATTTCGTCATGAAGTTACTTAGTTAAATATTGTGCTCATGATGAATGATGTGCCAAGCTAAGCGGACATTTTGATTAAAACCCTTGCATTATTTTATCTTCTTAATTACTTGCACCTTGGTTCCATTAAACAATTATATACATATATGTGTATATGAATACTGACTTTACCATTTAACTATAATAATTTTAAAAGTTCCAAGTCCTAAAAATAGATTGGAATGGGAGTATGAATTCAAATCCTGCAATAAATTACAGAGCATTGCACACGTCTCTAAAAAATCAAGCCATCACAAAAATAAAGCCATGCCACATGAATCGGCGAACCTCAGGTATGAATGCAAATGAAGTTCCGTTACCTGACAGCAGTGCAAAGCCGTGCTCTGTGGAAGGCCATAACCAAGAAACGTTTTGTCTATTACTGAGGCTTCTGGAAGGCAAACAGCGCTCCGTATCGCCAGCTGCAGAAGGCTGGGAAGCGTGATCGGCGCTGGGGAGGCAGGCAGCACCGGGGCCAGGAGAGGCAGAGGAGTCGCCGTGCCCGTGCTCACTCTGCTGCTTACGTGGGCACGTGCAGGGCCCTGCCTCTGCCCTTCTGCTGTATCCAGGCTTGGCTAACGGCTCGCACCACAGTGACTCTGAGCTACCTACAGAGCCATCGCAGCTGCCCTAGAGCCCGCCGGTGGACCCGAGTCTGCAGGGCCCCTGGGCAGTGGGCACCGTTGCTCTCGACACTGGCCACGGTGCAGTGCAGACACTGCTGCAACACTGAAAACATCTTCTTGCAAAATCGGGATCGTGCAACAGACCTCTAAGCCCCGTAGCACCACAGGTACATCGCTTCTGGGGCACCGTCCTGCCCTGGGCTCGGCAGCGCGGGGCTGACGCCTTGCAAGAGGAAGGGTTTCTTGGGGAGCACATCCTCCAGAAGGATCAGCCTCCCCCAGAGCTGCTTTCAGACACACACGGGGCTTCCAGTACCCTGCAAGTGCTCTCTCGGCTACTAAGGAGAGGCACATGGAGGCCAGACTGCTGGCAGGTGAGCTAAATCAGCTAAGCACACATCTACTGACTCAGCAATTACCAGCCACAAAGCCTTTCTGCACAACTGGGTCCAGCTGCCGCCCCCCCACCAGTTTTTCAGGTCTTGCCTGTGTTCCTGTGTAAGGTACGTCAGGAGATGGTGAGGTTTGCTTATTCCAAAATAATGCCTTATGCTTGTATAGGAGTTTATAAGAACCTGCTTGCTCTTAGGCCATCTAGAAAGCTGACTTCTGAGGCTGGAGAGGGCCTGGCTCCTGGGAGAGATCAGGGCATTCGTGAACCAAATACTCTGGTGAATTGCCAGGCTGCAAGCTCAGCATATATGGAAATAAATTAATAACCTGAGCTCTGCAAGGCAAGGCTTCTTCTGGGTGTGCAGATGGGGAGTGTATGTGGGCAGGAAGGCAGGTCTTAATGAAATTTTCTGTGGTAGCTACTGCCAGTGTCCAGAAGAGATCATGTCTTCTGAAAATTACCTCTAGGTCAGTTAGTGCACTTACAGCTGCATATGCAGAGAAGTGCTTCTTCTCTTCTTTTATTCTCTAAGTGCAGTTCATCTGCACTCATTGACTTAAGAAGGGAATTGTCAGGGGCTCGTTCTTTGGTGCTGCCAAGTTTCCATCCTACAGGCTTGAACATCTTCAGTTCTATACTAATATTTCACTACTTCTACTGCTTTTTAGCTGAATTCTCGACCTTGGAAGACCCATTGGCTCTCCTTGCTCCAGGAGGGGCAGGTGTGGTTCTCCCGGCTGGGTGGCCCCGCATCGGTTCTGCGCTGTGTGCCGTGCCGGTGCTCCTGGTGTCAGCACGGCAGCCCTGTGCTCAGGGACCGGCTCAGCACCTCCCCCGGCCACCCCTGGAGGGCTCCAGGGCAGCCGGCCTGCCCCTGTGCACTCCTGTGCACTCCACTGCTGCTTGCCGGGCAGGGAGACGCGGCCCATCCCGTGACAAGGGCACAGGGCAGCTACCTTCACGACGGCAGAACTTGCACAGGAGTTTTCTGGCTCCTGTGCTGATGATTTCCATCTCCGCCAGGATTGTTGCGCCTGGTAACTAGCCATGGTGGTTAGAGCTTAAGCCTTCTCAAAGGAAACCATCTCTGCTGAAGCAAGGCTGAGCTGCTGAGCCAGGAAGGAGGGGTCTCGGACAAAGCTCCAGCTCCTTTAGGGAATGCTGCATGCCTCCTGCTACCTTTGCAAGCCCTGGGTGCTGAGAGGACCCAGCTCTGCACAGGGGCCGTGGTGCTGAGTGCTGAAAGAGATGTGGTGAGGGGTGGCTCCTGACCCAGCGAATCACAAACAGAACTAGGGATGCTGGAATAAACTTCATCCCACCTTTGCAACGGTGCGAGACATGCAGTGCTCTTATTACTCAGCTCAAGAGCTGTGCCTGTGCATCCCAGGCCGGGGATGGGGTCCTCCGGCGCTGGGTGCAGCATGCTATGGGGGGCTTGGAGGGCTGAAGTGCCTGTGCCGTTGCCAGCTGCAGACCCGTGAGTCTTCCTGAAAGCAGAGCTGCTGCTCCCTGGTCCGAGTGGCAAAAGGTGTGAGGAAAAGGAGGGAACACTGCCCCATTTCCCAGGTCCTGAGCCTGATGAAACCAGCCCTTCCCTCATTCACAGGCTGCAGTGCGTTCCCCAGCTCTGTATTTTAAAGTTTGTGGTTTGTTTGTGTGGATAGGTTTTGCATATGAGGCTAGTAATTCCTGCAGTGGGGATAATACTCTTCCACTTACATAAGCAGGCACATTAGGCTCCAAACCTGCAGTTCAACGAGAGCATCGCCTTCTCAAACTAAAGGAAAAAAAATCTCTTCTCCATTTGAAGACACCAAGTGCTGATCAAATGATACTGGCCCACTTCAGAGGATTTGTTTGATCCTTTTCTAAGAGGCTTAGTCTCCTTTACACTGAATATACAAAATCTTTTCTTATATCCAATTAAGATTTCTTCTAGGTACAGGTAACACTTCACTCCCTGTTCAAAGGATCTCCTCTCTGTGCTGCAGGAGACCTCGGTGCACAGAGCGAGCTGGCACTCAAAAGCATGGGGAGGTGGGAAGTGCCTCGCTTGTTTTTCTGGTCAATTTGTCAATTGAAGAGAGCATTTCACAGAGGCACAAACACAAAATATTTGGCTACACTGCACTTTTATGCATGAGTACCTGGAAATCACAGCGTCGGAGAGAAGCTGGGTCTGCTGGGGTGATGCTGCGGGTGAACAGCGAGCGGCCCCGGGGCAGGAACCTCGCCCCGCTCTTTCCTCCCCATGGAGGCACGCTGGGGAGCCTTCCAGCTGTCAGGGCCAAACTGGGTGTGGGGGGTCTGGTCTGGGGAGTTGCTTGGGCAGGACCGTCCACGCTGTCCTCTGCCCTGTCCCCTCGCCTTCTGCAGGGGGTGACCACTACCGCACCGTCCCGCGGGGCCGTCGCATTCGGGTGCAACTGCATAGGGCTGGTCCCATGTTCTTGTCGGCCATGGATCACCTCTTGACGGGGGAAATGGATGCACTAACATGTGAAAAGGACACTTTTCAGAGAGACATTCATTCTCTGTGAACATTCCCTGATGTCCGAGTGACATAAAACCTGTCTGCATTTTTTTTAACTCTGCTGCTGCTGCTGCAGACCCCATGCAGTGGGAGCAGTGAGCTGAGTCGTCTCCTTCTGCATCTTCAGTTGCTTCCACTTGCATGGCCAGTCCATTACATTTTAGCAATGCCTCTGAAGGCATTTTGTTTGCGCAGGTGTCACTGAAGATTAAGTTTAACATATGAAGTCTATTATTTGGAGCTCATGCTTTCCCCATCCCCAGGAAGAAACTCTGCTCAATTGTCAGAGCCTTGGAGAGGTTTGCGGAGCTGGCAGCTAAAAATATAAACATCTTTTAACAGCTCTTTTTATCTAGCAGAAATAAAGTCTAGCAAAAGACAGACAAACTCAGACTAGACATAAGAGATAGGTCCTGACGACTGACTGTGATTAACCAGAAGTGCAGCTCACCCTGGGGTTTAGCAGGCTCTCTATCACTGGAAGTCTTTACATCAAAATGGATGTCTCTCTAAATAGCTAAGAGCTGGGGGGTGGGTGGGTTGGTTCATGGAAAATGCATCTCTGAGGCTGAGAGGGACTTTGCTCCTCGCCCCCGTCAGGGTTATTTCCCCTGGGATCCTGGTGAGCAGTGACTGCTCTCAGTGCAGCGTATAGATGGGAGGTGGCTTTGTTTTAGTGGGGTTCAGAGTTGTTGTGACTCAGGTGCTGGTAGAGGAATCTGTATCTTGACTTTTTATTGTTTCCCTCTTTAGTGATCAATAACATTATTATTGATAATCTCTTTGAAAGACGGCTGAAATGCACTGTTCATTTGTTACTGCTGGCGGGAAATCACAGCAGGTCAGACAACGCCATTCTTGCCACTGCTGAAGGGGTTCAACTCCGCTGGACATGGTGCTGTGCAAGCAAGGAGCTGTCTCTGTCTTTCACTGTATTGCAAAAGAAAGAGAACAAGGTTTGTGAAACTTAAAAACTGACCCTTTTTCCACACGCAGCTTTTCCTGTTAGAGCTTTTAGCCCAACACTGCAGTCCCCAAAGGTATCGATGGGAACTGTTCAAGATTTAACTAACATTTGGTGGCGACGAATTAACATTTTTCAAGACTACTGTTCGTGCCGTTGCTCTCAGTTATTACCTTCTCAGTGGTGTAGAGGTTAAGTGTACATTAACAACCACTTTACTTTCGCACTCGCTCCAGAGGCTCACCTCTGTAGGTGTTTTTAGAATAAGTGACTTTTCTGCAATGTGACCTTTTGTGCAGTGAAATTACAGAAGCAGCAGACCTCTCATCAGACTCGCTTTTAAGACTTATCCTTTCTACTTGTGAAATAATCCAAATAAGTCTGCACTTACTGTCTTGAATTAAATAGTTGCACGGAGCCCTCCTGATTCCCTGCAGATTGTGTGCTGTCAACCTGATAGATCTGCATTTGTCATCCATATCAGATCCTGTCGTGTTCCTGTTCGGACCTGAAGATCTCCTTGGTTTGCCCCTCACAAAGCAGCCGCTGCTGCTGTGTGTCATGACAGTGATCACAACCAAAGCTCGCAGACACTGAGGACTGCTGAGCCTTGCAGAGTTTACCTTTATTGCCAGTGTTTTGTTTGTGGTACCTCATGATGCAGTTGCAATTTTTTTTTTCCCCTGGAGGAAATTCATAATGAAACAGCAATTTCTCTTTGCTTTGGGGATTCAAATCCGCTTTACCTTGTGATCATTTTTTGACTGTTCATTTTGTACCTCTGAGAAGCCTCCATCCAACATAATAAGTCAGCTTTCTTCAGAAAGGCAGCGATGATGCTCTTTGAATGTCCTTAATCTTGTCTTTTTCATTTTTGTGGCTTTTTATCTCTTTAATCCATGAAATGGGGCATCGGTCTACAAGCCCTGTCTGGCTTTGGGACAGCTGATCTTGCTGAGTTTCGACCACTCAGCAAGGGCTGCGCCCTCAGCAGCTGCCGAAGCAGTGGTGAACCTCTGCAAAACCGACACCTTTTTCTTGCCGCTGGTATCACTAGCTAATTGCACTCCTCCATCTCCCAGTTTAGCCTGGGCCGAGCTCTCCAGGGAGTCGGTCTTCCCCAGGCAGCCAGGCATTTTCAGCCTCTTCCCCTTCACTCTGCCTGGCTCTGTCGGAGTCCAGCAGCCTGCAGCCCCGGTTTTGTTACCCCCGAGCTCTGCAGCTCGGACCTGCTCCTCCCCGGCTGCTGCTGTCCGAGCCTCCCTCCCAAGGGCTCTCATCTGTAACCTGTGCCTCGGGTGGATTTTACTTGGGCGTTTTTACCATTCACAGAGACTTGGAACCAGGCTTATATGACTTGCAGGTGTGCAAGAATTGTATTTATTGGCCAGTAAAGAAAAGAGACGGCTGGTGCTGAGGCGGCTGGGGCTGTTGGCGTTAAAGGGCAGAGAGTGGCGATGTGCTGAGGGCTGCGGGTCAGGTCCCTGCCGGGCTGGGGGCAGGCTGGGCACCCGCGGCTGGGCATTGCTGCCTGTGCTGCTGGTCTCCTCCTGCGGAGCAGACGTGCCCGGGCTCTGCTCCCCCGCGCTGGAGTGGCGTGGCTTTTCACAGTGGTGTCTCTCGTTTGATACTATTCATGACTCGGGAATTTCACTTCTGTCTTTGTTTTTGTTTTTACCTTCACAGCATAGCTAACACACGCGCCCGTGGACAGCCCAGCAATGGCTTTGCAGTGAAGGCCAGCCAGGGCGGCACAGCTGTACCTCCAGAAACGGGATGGGCGGCTGTGGTTTTCCCAGACGTGCAGAAAAACTCACTTGCGCTGTTGGGTCTGTGTTACTGCTGGCTTCTGGTTTAGGTCTGACTACATGTGCAAGTGGCTGTCCTGGTAGGGTTCAGGTGGTTTCTGCCATGGGGAGCGAGAAGATCCCTTGGTGGTCTCCCAAGCTATTAAAAGGGATATAATCTATTCTACTTTCTCCCGGTGAAATGCTCAGCTCATGACAAAGTATATGCCTATCAAATAATTTTTAGCAGCCATATGGTCTCCTTCTCTTACAGTCCCTTTGATGAAAACTGCTCATAGCACAAAGCCCACGGTGCTGCGTGGAGAAATCACAGCACCAGCCTGGCCCAGCAATTAAGCATGTGTTTAATGGAAAAGTGTTGCCTGCCACCAAAGTCAGGGCTATGAACACTGCAAGACTGCCAGCCACCAGAGTGCCTAAAAGGCATCGCGATGCCAAAATATGGACAAATATGTGGCTTACCTCTTACTAGGTCAGTGTCTTCTGTCTTTTATCATAGAAAGCATAAAGGGTTTATTGACTGTCTTAGACGGGCTGTTACCCTCCTCCTCTGGAGGCAGGAGATGGCTTTTGTGGTACGTGGGTAGCACGTGGGAGGCAAGCGGGATGACATGGATGCCATCAGCTGCCCCAGAAGACCCAGCACGGAGACCCTGGTCCAGCCGGGAAGTGAGCGCTGGGCGGGAGCACCCGGCCCCGCGGGGTCCCTCGCCGAGGCAGAGACCGTGTGCTGAGGTGTCCTTCACTCCTGTGTCCCTTTGACGCTGGGCTGGGACCTGTTCTTTCTCCATTACCCTTTTGCTGCAGCTTTGAAAGTAATTAACACTTCTTTTGAGAGCAGAGGCTTCTCAAAGCATTTACCATCTGGTATCACTTACCACATTAATCATCGTCCAAGGAACAAACTAGTTTTGACTTGAGGTTTCCTGAGTAACTGGATTTCTCCATTTCAGATGCTATTATTGATAAATCTGAAGTTTTGCAAGATACCTTATGTTCATGTCATTGCTTGAATGGAAGAAAGCAAATAAAAATAGTCCAAAAACTCAAATCTGAAAACAAGACTTGGACTCTTCTCATTTTGCACTGAGGCTTGGGAAAACATGATGTCTATATTTTTGACAGTATTACAATTTAAACTTTCATGACCCAAACTGAAAAACATACCTCTGGCAATATTTTAATATTGATAGGCAAAATTGTGATTCATCAACATCAAACTGTTTAATTCATTAGCCCACAAATTCTATGCAATGTGGGAATACATTTAAAAGAGAATGAGATGAGACCAAGTATTAATTATGCAGTCATTGCACAAATTAATAATTTTATGTTGAAAAGAGTTTCATGTGTATTAACACTTTAGAACCTGTTTCCTGCCCCTATTTTTAAGTTCTTTTGAGGTACATGGATATGCTGTATTTTTAAATCAACTTTTCTCAAAAATGGTAGGCAGAACTAAGTATGAAAGACTGACATAACAAAACCATGGTTTTGGTGGAGGTGAAGTTTTTAAGTTTTCTGATTTCCATATGTGTGTGTGATTCTCATACACAATTGTCAATATGAATCGTCACTAATAGTTTTGTGCCGTATAATGCTTTTACTGCCTTTTGTGATGTTTGCCTTGGCCACATGAACATATTAATACTTGTGTCTATCCTCGCTGAAATGCTGCCATCTGAAAGTAAAATGAAGGAACACGAGCAGCTGTGGGATGTGACTGGGGGTGGGAGGTAGCCAGTTAAGGGGGCTGAGATAGCCTAGGTAGGAAACGTGCAATTCACGCCCTTAGCTCTGAGCTCGTGTCACTCTAGTTCATCACCTTTGAACAGGGCGACTCGGAGCGAACGTCCTGGACGTTTCCAGGACCCGTGCAGGAGCAGTGCAGCATCGCAGCGCCGTGCTGCCCGTGCTCTGCTTCTGCAGCACGTCTGCTCTAGCCGATGCTTGTCCGGTGCTTCTCTGCATAGGGCTGGTGGGCACGTTGCACGAGGGAAGCCTTCAGCAGTCACAACAGCAAGAGGTTTCTGCAGAAACTGCAGAGCCAGGCACTCGACCCCCTCTCCTTGCCCACTGGTGAACGCCAGCTGAAGAAACGCCAGGCTGTGCTTCCCTTCCTCTGAGCAAGACGGGAGCAGACCTGTGGGAAGGCAGACTGTCTGGGGGGAGCTTGCATCGTGGCCATTGCAGTGAATGGGAGGAACCACGTGTTTTTCAGCAGGCCCCTGTTGCTTCCAATTCATGGTTCTCAGTTAGATGAGGGGAGCACCCTGCAGCCTGAATGTGCAGACGGGATTATCCAGACAGAGAGGAGCCCGCAGACCTGTTGTCCATGACACTGAAGCAAAGGCCTGTCTTCCCAGGATGAACCAGGTATTGCAAAACATCTTGGAATGTGGGAAAATACTGTCTGTCCCCAAGAAAGAAACTGTGTTTTCATCTTTGCCATATTGCTGATGTTTAATTGTTAATTGCTCTGCAATATGGCAATCTCCATAACAAAGCACGAAAAAATCTAAATTTCTCCTGAAGATATGAAAGCTGCTGGATGTTCTCAAAGCCAGAGCTTGAGTTGAAAGCCGGAATGAGCCGTCTGAGAGCCTGAGCTAAGGCAGCCGTTTCCTATGGTGCAACATGCACAGGATTAGGCTGGAGGACTCCAGTGGCACGGAAGCTTTTGAGAGCGAGACACTCTGTAAGGCTGGAAGCACCCGCTGGGGCCAGAAGCCCTTGCCCTGCCCCTGAGAGGTCTGAAAGGAAAGCTGAGCCCCAAAAGGCACATGAATCCTTCACTTCACACCATCCCATCAAAAAGCTACAAAAGGTGGCTGCCAAACTGAGAGAAACTTAAGCTCAGTAGTTTTAAGACCAAAGATTTCAAATTCCATCCTGCCTTGCCTATAACATATTGGTTTAGGTGAGATTTAAATTGGAGCCAAATGTTACACACATTTGGCTGGAGCAATTTCTTCAAGAATGTTTTCCTAAATTAGGGATGATAGTGATAATGCTCCTACTTCTTGGCTGTTGCCTACTACTGGCTGAGATTTCATGTTTCTAAAAACTCACAATCTGCTTTTACAGCTACTTCCCATAGTATATGAAAACACTTTTTAACAACGTTGCATTCATGAGCTTTGTTATTTCCAATGGTATAATTGATTTTGCATGTTAAATTATTGTTTTTCTGCTCCTTGACAGAGAGGTGCAATTTTATTACACAGGTTCTTTTTTTCCTCAGATAATCTTTTCAGTGAGTTTTACATTTTTGAGTCTATAGTGCAAGGACTAGAAGAGACTTTTCCCCCGAATACCCGAGGATGCGGGCAGGGGTGCCCTGAGGGTGCCTCTAGCCCCTAGAATATTCTGGCTCCATTTACTGTTTTGCATACTTCTGGGCGGTTTCTACAAATATTTTTGTAAATTCATTCCTCACATGTTTCCAGTAAAGGGGTCCAAACATTTACAGATGCCAGAAAATCTAATAACTTGTTTTTAAATTCATGAAGATTCCTCATTTCCTTCATCAAAGATGTTGATTTGTTCATTTTTAGTTATATAACTATCCCTATACAGATGTAGTGGTAAAACCTAGCTGGCTCTAACAAGAATGGATACGTTTAACTGTAAAGCAGTGAGAACCATAGTCTGCATTTTTCCTATTCATTTACCTATTCCGAAACATATAGGCTTATTTTTAATAAATTTCAGAGCATTTCTGTCAGTGTATGTCTTACTAGAAACTAGTACTATGGGTGTTATTTTACCATGTTATGAAAAGCACAAGCAAAGCATCTTTCCGATGGTTATTTCTTCAACATCCCACCTGCCGCACACACCTCTGCTCCGTTAATCGCTGCTTGCCCACGCACCGCGGGGGTTATCTTGAGTTGCGCGTAGGGTGCCGTGCTGCCTGTGTGACTTGCAAAACCCAGCACCGTCTGCTGAATAATAAGCTGCACGTTTGTGTTTCGGCAGGGTGGGGAGTACGTTGAACCTGAACGTGCCCCTTTGCTGCTCGGCCCCGGCTGGGCTCCCAGGCACTAGCAGCGCAGAGGTGACGATATCACTGTCGCCTGCTCCTCTGGGCGTGCAGGGAGGCAGGGGAGGCTGGCCGGGGGCTCCGGGGGCTAGCGGCGGCCGG
>NW_009206829.1:0-1310 GCF_000690835.1 Fulmarus glacialis | reverse complement strand
CGGTCTCAGGAAGGGGTGGGAGAGCAGAGAGCCTGGTCTCAGTGCTGCACCGTCTCCTGAAAAACTGCTGGAGAGGCAAATCGCTGCCTGCTTGGCAAGACTCCCTCTGCGTGAAGACGAGAGCAAGATGCCCGTCCAGGGATGAACAGGCGATGGCTGAATGCATGTCAGCTCCGGGAGATGCGTGAGCTCAGTAACACCACCCGCTTTGAACCAGATGAGTGCCTGGCAAGCCTTTGCAGGGGACAGCAGAGCTGGGACCACTCCGCCCAGCCGGGGGGCCACAGCCAAACCTCCCGCCCCACTGGAGCCTCCGGCTCCCAGGAGCTCTCAGGGCTTGCCAGGGACATGGGACACCAGCGACAGCCCTGCGCTCCCCGCGGTGCCCACCCTGGAAAGAAGAGGGATGAGGAAAGGAGCCCGGGGCACAGGGGGAGCAGGAGCAGGACGAGGAGCCGGGGCGACCTCTCCGTTCAGCAGCACGGGATGCGGGGCACTTACCTTCTTCATCCTAGTCCACGGTTCATGGTGTGTGATTGAAGCTTTCCGATTAACCTGAATTTATATCAGGAAAGTATTTTTAATGTGGAATTATTTTTGAGGGTGGGGCAAATTATTATGAATACTAAGTAGAAATTCCCTAGCAAATGGGTCCAGTGCTGCCAGCAGGGAGGCAGCTGTGAAGCCAATACGAAAAACCTGCATTTCTCGTAAGGTGTGACTGTGCTCCTTACTGGCTAGGTTTGTTCACAAACTCACCAGGTCGGGGAATGAAGTCCATCCGCATCAAGCCCCAGAAGCACACGGTCTGAAAGGCACTTGGACGCGCATACAAGAAGTTTTTATCGTACCAGGGAGAATCATGAGAACAGCCCAAAGAAAGGGAGCAATGGCAGAGGAAGGGCCGTGTGACAGATGCCTCTGGCTCCTGCCCCCAGGCCAGTGGCCGCAGCCAGGCGAGGCTTTTGCTGTGACAACCCAGGCAGAGCAATCATAATATTTTTTGCTTGGAACAGATAAAACCAAATCCGCTCATGTCTGTAGCTTGCTGGCACCAGGAAGGAAGCTGCCTGGTACTGAGCTTGTAATTCTTCAGACTACACGTAGATGTTCCATGTAACTTTAGATACCCTGGCGATTGGCAGTGATTCATAGCAGCTCTGCTGCTGGCTGCCTCCCCATCGAAAGAGCTCCCCGGCAGCCGCGGTTTCTATCCCGCCCCGGTGTTACACCAGCACACGCTCACCGTAAGCCCGCCGTCGGTTACGCCGCGAAGCAGTGCCGCTCCGCCGGGCGGCTCTGCGCTGGCC
>NW_009206828.1:364-12274 GCF_000690835.1 Fulmarus glacialis | reverse complement strand
GAATAATGTTGGCTAGCTTCCAGTCAGCGCAGACCCCCCCAGACTCCCAAAGCCTTTGGTAGATGATCGAGAGGGGTCCTGCCGTAACATCTGCCAGCTCGTTCAGAACTGTGGGATTAATCCCATCAGGCCCCATGGACTTGTGAACATTCAGCTCATATAGCTAGTCCCTTACAATGTCAGTGTCCACAAAAGGAAAGTCACTGTTCCCACATTCGCGGTTCTCTGACTCAGGGGATAAGGCAGCCCGAGGTCTATCAGTATTATAAAGACTGAGGCAAAAAATACATTGAATACCTCTGCTTTTTCTTCATCCCTATTAGTCAGATGATCACCTTCAACAAGTATCGGTCCAATGTTTTCTTTAGACCTCCTCTTGCTATTAACGTACTTAAAAAAAAAAAAATCCATTTTTGTCTGTGTGTCATTCATAATATTGTGGTTGTAGGACATATCTTTCTTTGAAGACAAAGCAGTTGTAAAAATAATGTTGAGAAAAAGATGAAAAGAGCACCCAAGATAAATAAATGAGTCATGAGCTACCACAATATAACTTCAAATGCCTTTTCTCCAAATTTATAATTTTATTCAGATTTTGTACACTGTAAACCTTAAACTCAGAATATGACCTAAAATAATACATCTCTTGAACATTATCAGAGACTCATGTTTAGCATTAAACCTAAATGAGACCAATATGAACAAAATAACTAAGTTGCTTTCATATTTAGCAAAACAGTAGAGGAATGTAAATTTAAAAATTTCATTTTACAGAAAAGTCTTGAGTGGAGTTTTACAGCTCTAAGAAGCAATATCGTTATTCACTTGAAAATTATTGTGTTGATCTGAAATGATTGCAAAACAAACAAACAAACAAAACCCCCAAACCCACAGAAAACATGATTGGTTCTATTAAAGTCAGCAGTACTGGTTAAGTAATGATACTTATCTGTCCATTTTCAGACTTTTAAGATCAAATAAAATGGATTAGAACTGCATGTTATTTCTTCTCCATAGTTATCTTCTGTGTACAGCTGAACAAAAGCATTAGCTTTCAATTACATGAAATAAAAAAAAAAAAAATCATTAAGTTGAAACTTTGGATATGATTAATTTTCTTTCATTCTGACATCTACATTGTAGATGTTTAAATAACAGCTCCTCACCTCAGTGTACTATTGCAGTTAACAGTGATAACTTCCAGAGACTGGTTCATATCACCCCAGACAGATGTTCGAGCTCCAATGAACCACCCCTTGGAGATGCTGTCTTCTTCCCTCTGATTATCAAGAAAACTAGCGACCAGTTCAGACATGATCAGAAAATATTGTAACCTGGGCTGCATAGCTGAATAACAGTATAGAAGAAGCACCGTAGGGAAAAGTCAGAGGGCTCAATTACACTCATGGATAAAAGAGAACAAAGAAAAGATTTTTACTCCTGAATGTCTACAATGCTTACCTGCTAATCTACTACTGCCTCTTTTTTGCACATCTGTCATTAGTTATCTTCAAGACTAATCTGTCATTAAAATGCTTAAGTTTAAGCAGTCTTTTTCCATTTGACCACTAAGCTAGTATTCATTCCCTTGCCTTCAGCAAATTAACAGTAGCCAGGACAGCCAAGGCACAGGAAAAATCTAACTAGGAAGGGAAAACACCTTGTCGGTTTATCGGAAGCAAAAGGATAGGCAAGAAAGAGTTGAGTTATTACTTAAGGAGCACCAAACACTCTTGATGCTGGGAAGGATGAAGTGTTTATACCTTTCATGCTTCAGTTTTCATTAAGGAAGTTATGCATGAATGGAGGTCACACCAACAGAGAATAAGGGAAAAAAGTTACTTACCGAAGTCAGATGAAATTTCATCAGGTTGATGAAATTTTCTGCAGAGTACTTAGAAAAATGGCTGAGGAAATCTCATGTTAGCATTATCTTTGAGAACACAAAGAGAATAAATGATCTTCCAGAAGATTAGAAAAGGGCAAACATAATTATTTTTTTAAAAAGGAGGAAAAAGGCCACAGTTATCTAGCTCCAGTTGATGAAAAATATGTTAGTAGAAAGATACGGAAAATCAAAAGGTGTTTATTGTCAGCCAATAAATCACGCCTTAACAAACAAATTTCTTTCAACAGGGTACCTCATCTCCTTAGTATGTTAAAAATAATAGGTATTTCAGATAGTGCTGGTACAATTTTCTTAAATCACCTAGAAAATTACAGTGAAGAAAAATCTGCTGCAAGGTGAGTGTATAAATGGTTGGAAAACTGTACTCAGCTGTTATTCATTGCTTAGAGTAGAACAAGAAAAAATGTTGAGCATGTTTACATATGTATTTGTCTTTACTTCAGTACTGCTCGACACATTTATCATTTTATAATAGAAAATAGAATACACCATTCAATGTGTAGATCACTTCAGACTGGACTAGGCTTTAGAGACCACATTAAAATTCAAATGATCTTGAGAAACTGAAGTTGTTTATCTTCCAAAAAAACCCAAAGAATGTTTGCTGACAGTAATGCACTTTTAGCTTAAAAGAATATGAAAGATTGTTGTTACGTTCACTTAAAAACTAGAGCCTAATTGTCAAACAGCTCATGCAAATGTTTGGGGCAAATAAGAAAATAGCCCAAAAGGTTATCAGAATTATTCTATCAATTAGGATTTTCTTCAGTCCCCTCCTTTAGATCTTCAGAAATAATAAGTTTTCTTTTTTGTAGGTTTTTTCGTACTGAAGTTCAAGCATATCTAAAGATATTACTTTGTACTGCTCCTATAACTCCTATTGGACAGGTAACAACATGTTCTGGCCATCACAGCAGCCTAATTACTGACCTTCTTTGTTAATTATACCTCCTTATTAGTTATATGCTGTAGCAATCCAATTGCCAAATCCAAGTTATACCAAAATAAAGAAAATTATGTCAGTCTTTATTTCATATACTTGGAGCTACAAACATATCACACCTCAACTTTACACATATATTTAATTTATATGTAACTTTATGTAACTGCTAAAAAGTACTGGAATAAATTAGGAAAAATGTGGACTTTCTACCAAGCACTTTTTAAAACAGAAAAATATCTGTCAGAAATAGTTACAGTTCACTCAGCTTTGAGGAGAAAGGATTAAAAATTTTCTTTAGGTTCATCTCTATTCTCTAATTTGACAGTGTAATTTATGTCTAGACTTTTCGTGACAAAGTGACTATGTTGAAACATGAAGTTAGAACATACTTGCCATGTCAGAAGTTACAGTCTCATAACAGTGGAATCTATGACATTCTGCCAGTATAAAAAACTGTGGCCAAAGAATTAAAATTATACTGTAGTTCATTAGGTAAAAACAGAGAACACAGCAGGAGAACAATTTTGCATAGAAGAACAACTAGAAGTATGTGAAACGTCAACTATATAATACTGTAAAACATTTTAAAAGAAAAAAGTGTCCATACCCTTTCTGCTTTTGTATTATGTAGTTAAAAAGAGGAAATTTCAAGCAACCTGGGATCTTAAATAAGTGTTAGCATTTATTACGGTAGGTATCATGGCATTCAGATAGAAAACTATCCTCTCAAGTTGTTCAAGCAATTATAATAATCTCATCTTAATCACAAAACATTTTTCAAAGGAAAAAATCCCACCCATATTCTCTGGGACACTCAGTTCAACTGAAACTGTGAATAAGCAGATTAAAAAAAACCAATCCAACATTCTCAAATATCTGATTTTTTAATTTGGTCAGACACTGAATGTAAACAAATGAAAGACCATATGTATACATAATTATAAACAAAGCCCCATCTTTCCTTTTCAAAAGGAAGGACAAGAGCAGCATACAATTATTTTATTGCCTTATACAAAGCGCTGAAGAATTCTTTTAAAGAAATAACACATTTCTGCAAGAAACACTCTAACTTCTTGCCAAAGTTTTGAACGAGTTATTTGATTGTGATACAAGACACAAACCAATAATATGCATGATAAATAAAGATTTCAGTGTCATTAACAGTTACTTCAAAATTAAAATGGCCTTCAGAGATCCCCACCAGCATTACTATATGTGTACTTCCTTGTTAGGTTTCCCAGAAAGGAAGATTCCTCTATTTAACCGTGAAGACAGAAGCTGACCAAATATCCACCATTACTTGAGAATAACAGAAGCAATGTCTATGTCTCTGCAGTATAAAATTTTCAACGAATCTTACTAATGTGATGATAAGGCACTTGGTACACGCAACAAGTATCTCAATTGCAACTAGAAAGTTTAATTTTCATAGGAAAAAAATGTAACTTCCTAAACTGGAAGTATACAATTTTTCAGAGTCTAAGAATCTGTCTACTGAGACCAGAAAATATGGGACATATAAAGCAGTCAAGTTTAATGTTAAATAACAACTCAAGTGACAGAATACAGCTCTGTGAGGACAGGAGTCTTACATACCATGAGACACACCTGAAAATAGGGAAATGCGTCTCCTGTAAATGCATGTATTCATAAGAAATTAAAGCAGTACGGACAGGAAGCTATATCCAAAGGGCAATGAGAGTCTGAGCTGGAGAAAAAGTGAGGAGACATCATGTTCATCATATGTTGCTCATTTTAATATTCAGTCTCAGTAACAGGCATTTAAAGAGCAACAAGATTTACGGCTTAAGTAATTCTGTGTGAATGAGATATAGAGAAATTTCTAGATTTTTTTATTTTATCTTGACGCAGCTTAATTACAGAACTTTTGCTTATACTTTTCAATGGCAAAGGAAAAAAAACAAGTTCATTTTTAACATTAATAGAAGTTAATTGCTGTTCTGTACTTCAAAATATTTTACTTTAATTGTAGGCTGCAGGAGGAAAATGTTCATTTAGAAATGCATACAACAATAATAGATGGCAGTATTTTGTTCTTCACTTTATTTCTGAAATATAAAAACTTTAATATAAAATTATAAGATTATTACACTTGTTACTGCAAGTGTCAATCTGAGCAATTACATGTTATTCATCTATGTATTCCTCAAAATAAAACTGTCTATATATAATGTAGTACAGTTGATATTTTCTACTTTCTACTTATCTATTTTTCTACTCTGATTACAAAGATTGTCATGTAGAATGTAAATAATATTACAGGACAAGATTCTTTAAAATAATCCAATATCCTGTTACTTAGATAAAGCATTTTGATTTTTAAAGCTAAATTCTATAGGGACAGTAAGTTTCCCTATAAAATAAAGCAATAAATAAAATTATAAGTCAGATTTATAAAAAAAGAAACATTCCTTTTAAAACAACCTATCCACAGAGGGACATTACAAAATACCTCATATCAGTTGTGGATGAATACCAAAAACATGCTTATTGTTCATCCCAACCAGCCAACTTCTTTCCTTCATACTCAGTGACTAACCTGTATTCACTTCACTACATCCCAGTGTCTTCTGACCTTGATTAAGACTGCTGCTTAGTCAGATGCTGGAGAAAGGCATATCAACTTGGAAAGAAAGTTACTCAAAAGATAACTTCTCCAATGATGTGACATTACAAATCTGCTGTTATCCCAGCTTGTTCTTAAGAGAAGTCTAGAAGCCTTTTGTCTTCTGTCAAATACTGAAAGGTTTTCAAGGGTGAAAACCCCCTGAAATCATTTTTTTTTTTAACTTCAAAAGAACCTATAAGCTGAAATATAAGCATCATATGGTCATGTCTAGAACAGTAAACAAAATTGCCCAGTGCCTGTTCTCTGCTCTGTTCAGGCTCTGGGACTCAGGCCAAATGGCATGGCACAATTTACCTCCATATAGCTAAATGCTCTTATCCTCTAAAACACTGCCTATATCCAAGGTGCCTATTGAGTATGTTTCCTGACTTATGCTAACTCCTGAACTAGTTTGTGAGATGCTAGTTTGTACAACCCAAAACCATTTTAATGATTGTGATAATGCCTTATCAGTATTGACCATTTCTGCCAGTTTAAACAATTAAAGCTGTTTACTTTAATTAGGTCTAATTTAATTTACTAGTATATGTGTAATTGTAAAATCCTGCATATTTCTTTTCTTTATATAGCCTGTTTTGCAAACTATGGGTGTCTCCATTGTTGTGATTTGCTAATATATAATATTTGATAGAAGTTTTACTGCATATTTTTTGAACAGACCATGAAAGCAAACCACTTCTAAGAAGGTTCTGAGTCACAGAAAAAATGACACCAACTATTATTAAATGTAGCTAAGAAAAAAACATCCTATTTTCTTTGCATCACCAGAATTTCCACAGACAAGAGAAATTGATAAGGTATCATTCACAGAAGCACTGCTAAAAGTGTTAGATTTAAATCAAAACAAAACAACACAGTGATTTTAATAAGAAATTCTATCACCTAAAATAGATAGGAGCAACTTCCATGTGAATCAGCAAATGGGACAGATGAGCTGCTTCCAAATGGTAAGGTCTAAGGATATCATGGTGGGTATGGCATAGGAGCACAAAGGTGTGTGCTCTGCCAAACCTAGATGGAGTTCAGCTGTTCTTCTTGACCATAATTTGGGAAAGAAGGCATGACACATTTTTCAAATAAGGGTAGTCCACAGCCAGCTTGGGAACTGCAGGTAAAAACCATTACAAACAGAGCAACTGTGGGAACTGATTTTGGAATTGAAGAACCTTAATATTCTTTAATTTGCCTGTTTTTCTAAATTTAATAATTATTTCTCTGGTTTCATAATTTTATATTCTCTAGTCTTAGTTTACTTGCGAATCTTTATCCATGACAAATCATGTAGCATTTATTCTTCTTAAGTGAAATTCTCTGACCAGTTGAAAACTGCTTTAGGGTGTGTTTATAAAACTGGTTGTGATCATCATGAAATGGCTTAAGAAGTGACTGTCCCTCAAGCTAATATAAGACAACTGACTGTGCTCTTCTAGGGTCCTGCAATGCAGAATAAAATGTATCTTCAAATCACCACTGGGGCCAATTCATATATCGTTATTTTATCCAGCATTATTAAGGAGGCAGTAAACAACAACTGTGGAGAAGTAATTTTTGTTACCCCCTGAAATAAGTGTAGCTGGTCATGTCACCACACTTACAGAAATTTATCCTGTGCTGTGCTAACTCACTGCTAATTTTGAGAAATAACATCATTTAACCTTTTAACTTATCAGAAGGCGAAATCATTCTCAAAAGTTCAACCTTGGTTGAAAATGCACTACAAAAAAACATACACAAGAGCTGACAACTGTATCAGTTCTGGTTTACTGTTTGTCTGTTTTTGTTATTCCTTTCTTGCATTAGATTGCATTAGAAAGCAATCATAGTTAATAAGTGTAGACATATTTATAGTATTTTAAATATGTCAACATATACTATTATGGGAGGAAAATCAGCTCAACAACTTGAAACTCCCCTTCCTGACTCACAGTAATGCCTCAGCATTACATGTATACATTATAAACAAAATAACAGTTTAGTTTCCCACTGCTTCCCAGTATTTCACAGTTTACTTATCTAAACTGATTCAGAATATATCTACATTTCACAAATCTTATTCAAAGGCTTTGTACACAACAAAAGTTTAAAGAATAAATCTAATACGTTATTTATTTGTTTATCACTTAGCACACTGCCACTTTCTTCAGTAAGTTTTGAACTCTCAATGGACTTCCAGTCCCATCAATTTCTTTCTCTACTCTCTTCAGCTTGAGTATTCTATAGATCTGTTTCACAGCATCTTTTTAACACCCTCAGATTCTTGCTTCTGAATGTATAATTAACCACCTACAAAATCAGCATCTTTATAGCTGAAGTACATGTTCATTCACTCATGTGAGAATTCCCACATTCAAGTGAGAATTGTTTTAAAGTCATTCATTCTAGTATCGTCCGTATTCAAAGCACTGTGATGTCTCTTGTCTTTTTTCTGCTTATTTTCATCAAGATTTAGTGTCTTCTGGATTAAAAATACATGACAGGTTAAAATTCAGTAACAAAATTACCCCTTGTCCTTTTAATTTGCTGAGAGGTATATCCTTTCTCTTGTTAATAACTATCATTCCACAGTAACACATATGCTCATCACCTTCAGACTCACTTACTATATGTCTTTCGACTATGTAAACGTAACGTGGAGACTCACATAGATTAGGAATATTCATAACCCTAAGGGTATTGTTAGCAAATTACCTTGCTTGATGGTTCCTCTGTTGCTTGTTTTAGCAATCGATAACTGCAGCTACAACTTAACTTTATTCCTGATCCACCAGTTCTTACTGGGGTACAGGGTACAACATGTAAACAGCTTAATGTAAAACATCTGAAACCCCAAAATAACTAATACTCCAAAGCTTTGCAGTGGAAAGAAGGAAAGAAGAGGGTTAATAAAATCTGACTGGTTTGGATACCTACTTCAAGGTCCTTCTTTTTGGAAGTGCTTTTTACTACTTGGAGGATTTATTAAAAGAATATATATCCCTAGGCCATTTTTCCTACAAAAAATGAGCATGAGACTTCCTTAGGGACATGACTGTGTGAATTTAATTCATCTGAAGAGCATTAGAAAGACAAAAAACACAGAGAGGAAGTGTCAGGAATCTGACTCATAACAGGGACATAAAGATTAACCACTTTCATCTGTTTGCCTAACTAATAGATAAAGAAAACTTCTTTCAAGCGAAGTCTGTAAAGTTATTCAAGATCTGAGTGGTTATGAATAATCTGAAGAAAATACAACAGGTGAGGAAGTTCGGAAACATGCTGTTTAATAAACAAAAATACAATGCCATACACTATGTTCCAGTGTGCAATGAACAGACATGTGACAGATTACCCATGTTTATTGTTATCTTGGCTACACTTCATGGGATGTGTAAGGTAAGGACAGAAGGCTGTTAGACTTCAAAATGTTTCCCTTCAACAACTTAGAGTAACATGTATTTTCACAATTCTCTTCATATGTTTACATCAACCCCCTATGAGTTGACTAAGACATGTTTGACTAGTAAACTGATTATTTTATTGTAACTCCTATGAGCAAGGTCCCTAAAACTGCAGTAGAGAACCATTTTTTCTTCTCCTGGATGGAGAAGCAAGTGTAGACAACCTGTAGAGTTAAGTTAATCTTTTTATGTACCAGAAGTTTCAACTGAAACTCAAAAGACATTTTGTGTTCATCTTGTCATGCCATAGTCTAGAATATGGTCTTTGCCTCACTGGCATATGTCAAAAGTGTTCGCAGGGAAACATAAATATAAGAAACTATAAAAACCTAAGTAAACCAAACCATTCCATTCTTTTACTTCATGCTCGGGAAACCAATTTATTCATTAATATATGTAGTGACAACGGCTACTTCTCCAGTGTAGCTTTTTTAGGGGTAGTTCTTGTTTACATTGACAAAATAATTGTGAATGTGATATGAACTAAGAAAATCAAGACAGTTTTCCAGATTTCATTTTATGACAGAGAGGTGTTCATACGTCTTCACTCACAAAAAATCAGACTTACATACCAAATTAATGCATCTCTTACTTGAAAAAATGTTTATGTACTAAAATATGAAAGAATCAAGTAATGTTAAAAAGCATATCAAAGCCTATACACGATACATTGAAGAGTTGAGATTTTAATTATGAAAAAAAAAATCCAAGACTATTTATCTCAGTTACTGGCTTACATTAAAAAAAGTATGAATAAAAAATAACCTAAAATATTTTTTTACTTTTTTTCCTTATAATTGCTTGCTAGTTTGTACTGGAAAGGTGATAAAAAACTGAATCACTTTCTTGGGTGATACTGTAATATATTCATTGAGTGACCTCCGAAGTATATTTAGAAGAACAATTTTGTTGGAATGTATTGTCATTTATATTTATCTATGTAACAGAAGTAAAGCTAGAAAATCTAACTGTTCACATCAAATGATCAACTAAAATATTAATGCAGATTTTAAAATGTCTAAGATTTATAATATGGCAAGGAAATTATGTAATTCTCAAATCAGAATATTTCTGAATTTTCCTAATCAGTTAAGAGGTATTAAATACAGAACACATAGCATACTGTCTATCTATGTATTCATTGATTAAACCTATATTATGTATGTACATATCTACATCTTTTAGAGCTTGTAACTAGACATTAAGCAACCAGGATTCATTATAGATGGTTTCACATATATTGTCATGAGAGATGCATTTTTAAAGTCTCTGAAATGATGAAAGTTTTATCTGTCCTATTCTAGATGAAGATTTTTAGGCTTTTCTTTGTGCTGCTCTCCCAAGCAGCATATATTCACTCAGATCAGTTCCTGGATAAAAATGAACTGTCTCTTCTGTTTGCTTTAGAGTGGTTTTTGTCTTTTTTTATCACTGAATACTGAGAGCAAAATTGAGGCACTAGAGAGTTTGCAGTCCAGCTGTTGTGGCATAAATCAATATTTAAAATGCACAGTGGCAATTTTTCTTCCCTTGAAAGCAGGACTTTGTGTCCTGAATTTCTTGTTCTGTTAAATCCAGAGCTTTATCAACGTTAAAACACAAAACCTAATATTGGTTTGTATCCAGAAGCACTACTTCAGCGACAAAGTAAATAAAACAGTAATACACTTCAGTGATAAAGTAAATAAAACAGTAATAAAATTGTTAATTGATGTTTGACTTTTGTGTTTCTCTGGAGGAATTTTCAAGCTATAGTGTTTTATGAATGAGGAGTTAAAACATTCCACCTTGAGGAAAGAATTCCTTCAACTTTACTTCCTGAATTCACAAAGAGTTAGTTTAAAAAACTTTTGACAGCTTATGAGTACATGGGTAAAGCTGGCCAATGCAAAGAGTACCTGGGGGAAAATACAATCTTCTTCATCATTTTCCTAGGGATAAATCTTCTTCTAAAATACTACTTTCTAAGGTACAGGTTCATTGCAGGCATTCTGTATATTATCTCATTGCTGGCAACTTTTCATGCATGGGGATTTATGAGCTAGCAGGTAATAATACACAGTGTAGTTTTGCCCCCGTATCCCTCTCCTACATTCCTCCATGAAGCTTTTAATTCTGTAATTATGTCCCAGATGCACAGTGTACTTCGTGACACCGCTCCCAGGTGGGCAGATGTTCCTAAGCAGATCTCTCTGTTGTGAAGGAACCTCCCTTGGGTTTAGCACTGTCAGACTGCATTAACAGCAGATATACAAGGTAAGAAGCAGATGTGTAGTGCTATTTCTGTTTGACACACTGTCCCTCTAGACAATGTTTTCTACTGGTACAGCAACACTGAGCCAACAGGCTAATGAATGGAGCCTGCAGAATAAATCGTTAACCTGTAACCTCATCCAGTCTGCATGCAGTCTATTAAGTCTGTACTCCTATGATTCACACTCTTGTGTCTACTGCTGCTGCATTTTTTGTTTCGCTTTATTTTGCTCCCCGTATTACATAGTGGTCTTGGAACCAATATACTGAGGTGAGGAGACCTGCATTGGAGAGAGGGGAGAAGGAGGCTATGAGGGACAGATGTGCCGACTTACTTGCATGAGGAAGACTGAAGCATTTCTTTTTCCCTCTGTCTTTTCACACTGACGGCCCCAGAGCACATCTGCGTCACATGCAGGGGAGGGGGCGGCTTGGTGAGAGGCGCTGAGGTAGATAGAAAATTGTACAGTGAGGACCTTGACAGCCTCACGGCCGTGATTTTTTTTTTTCCCCTCCTACGTACAGTGTATATAAAGGAGCCCCGATTTCTCTCCGTACCAGCTCTCAGGCTTTGCCATCCCAGATAACTGTAGGCATGGGACTCCCCTGAGAAATGGGATGGGAAGGCGGAAGGTGGAGATAGGCTTCCAGGTGACTTTTCCCTCTCTGGCTGCACTCAGTCACGGCGCTCTAAGAGACTGAGGAAGAGCCACCT
>NW_009206828.1:0-208 GCF_000690835.1 Fulmarus glacialis | reverse complement strand
TCTCTCATTTCTGCCTCTCTCCTCCCCTTTCCACTGATCACCGTTGAATTCCCGTCAGCTCCGGGCATCTCTCCCTCTCGCCTTCTCCCTTCCCTGTGGGTGTCTCTACCTCCTCTCGGTTCTGTGCATCACTCCATCCATCCTCCCTCTCTCTCCGCACTGCTGTGTGCGCGCATCTCTCTCCTCCTGGCGGCTGCCACCCCTCGCC
>NW_009206827.1:0-2265 GCF_000690835.1 Fulmarus glacialis | reverse complement strand
ATATTAAAAACAAAAAAAAAAAAAAAAAATCTATTTGAGGAAAGCAGACGTGAAACACACCTAAACACGGCAGGGAAGAGGCATCCTGCTGCGCGACTGCTTACCCGGGACCCGCAGGGACCGGGCTCGGAGGTGGGACCGCATGAGCCTGCCCCAACCGCTGCCAAAGTCAACGGTCCCGTCCGCTTCGTTGGAGCTGAGAAACCCCAGTTCCTCGGGGCTGCACTGGTTTTTATGAAAGGTCACGAAGGCGAAAAGGAGCGAGAGTAGAAACCCCGTGGCTCCATTCACCAAGACAAAAAGGTGAAGAGAGGCTGGGCTGTCCTCCTCATTTTGGGCCACAAATCTTCAAGCCAAGGCAGCCAAGGAGAGGAGCAAACTCCGCTCTCGGCCACGCAAGCGCGCTGTTTATTACGGACAGGGGAACCAGCATCGCCCCTCTTGGGGCCAGGGTTCGGTGTACTATTAACTCTCAGAGATTTTCTTTTTGCATTGCTCAGTATTTTTGGGTACAGGCAGGGCAACTGCACTGTGGAAAAAGCACTCTAATTAACGCAAATCCTCCGATTAAAGTTTTTAACACCTACAGTCATGGAGGTCTTGGTGGTTCTCTTGAACCTGCGCATTTTTGTCTGTTAGCTTGAAAGTATAAAATGGTAATTTTTCCAACTAGAAATACCTTCAGGGAGCCGTGAAGTTAAACCCCAATTATATACCTACCTACCACATATAAATCAGTTTTGTCCAAAAAGGGAAAAAAGAAGCATTACAGAAATGCTGAGGCTAAATCCAGCATGGCAATTATTTCAGTTCTGAAACAGGCTTAGCATAATCAAAGCAGCATTTGTAAGGACTTATTTCAAAATTAAACTGAACACCATTCTAGTGAAACAGGACATAGGCAGGCAAAAAAATTTAAAAAAATAAATAAAAGAAGGGTAAAGAAGGGTAAATCGGCAACTCCCGTACTGCTCAGCTTTGATAACCTGATGAAGAACAGAGACCTTTCCAAAGAAAATATTCATGGGCCACACTTCACCTCTCATTTCCCCTTCTGTAGTTTTAACGTCGCAGCAACTGCTGCAGCCTCAGGAAGGAGAAATGGGGAAAGACACTATGTTTCCCGTTGCTCTTCTCCTCTAGAAGCTCCCCTTGCTGGGAGCCACGATGCAACGCAGCCCCAGCTCGGCGGCAGAGCCTGTCACTACAGTGCGGCGGCTCCCAGAGGCTTCGAGGCTGCCAGAAGGCCACACGAAATAGTAAGGCAGAGATGAAGCTTGAGCCAAATTGTTGGGTTTGCGGTGCCTGTCACTATGGCGGGAGAAGAACTGGAGGCACCTGGCCGCTGCCGGCCGCGGTGCCCGGCTCTCACCGCGCAGGCAAGTCCCAGGCTCCTTCCCTGTCGGCTTCCTACTGCGGCCAGGAGGCACCGGGTCTCCTCACGCTTGAAGAAAAATTACTGCCACCCCAAAAATGGGAATTTTTGAGGTTTTCACTTTCCCTTAAAAAAGGGAACACAGATTATTATTATTTTTTTTCCAGCTGTGGCTGTAGATGGACACCTCACTTTTACACAGAGGAAAGAGCAGTTAGTAATTTTTC
The DNA here is from genome assembly GCF_000690835.1 of Fulmarus glacialis. Lineage (NCBI taxonomy): Eukaryota > Metazoa > Chordata > Aves > Procellariiformes > Procellariidae > Fulmarus > Fulmarus glacialis. The sequence goes on along the minus strand of NW_009206827.1, from coordinate 663 downwards.
CTCACAAGGAATTTCCTCTTACCCAGTGGTTGTGTATGTAGGTCACAGCAGTTTCAAATTTACCAGCGGATCTAAATGCGTACCTCATTTCTACCCACATACAAAATACTTTATTTTGCAGTGGGGGGAAAGAAAGAAAAGAAAAAAGAGCTGAGAAAAGGGACACTTGTTTACCACCATCCTGCTACCAACCCATCAGATTTCCTGGAAACGTGAAAAGCTGCTTCAAACAAGCAAGTCACACCAAACCGTGTTCATACAGCTCCCGATTATCTTAAAGCACAAGCTCCCCTGGGACAGGCCACCCACAGGAACCCGGCCGCCCGTGCTAACGATGGCAGGGACGTAATTGGGCTCCATCTCTGTACTGAGAGAACTGCTCACGCGGGCAGGGCTATGGAAAGTTGTCTCCGCAGGTAGGCGGCTTTTGAGACTGTTTCCATTACAGCTCCTCTGAGCTGCACAGACCCTCTCTCCTTTTTTTTGTTTTTAAACGCTGGAGTGCAATAGTCTCTTTATAAATGAAAAAGTCGCTTTGCTTTCAATTTCAGCACAGTTTCTTCCAATTTTTTTTTAATGTAACAATATACATCTTTTTTACTTCTAACCAAAAGTTTTATTTTCATAAAATTTAAAGCAGTATTTTTTTAAACAATCAAAATA
>NW_009206826.1:33216-36170 GCF_000690835.1 Fulmarus glacialis | reverse complement strand
CGAGAGGGTTATGGCCTGAAAAAATCACAACTGGATTTTTTTAATGTGAGCTAAATCGGCGTGCTCTGGTGATTTCTAGATGCTTCTCTTCCTCGCCTCGCTTCAATTTTAAAGCATCTCAGTGCTCCAGTGCCACAACTTCAGCCTGAGAGACAGCAGCCCTGGCAAAGATCCAGCTCGGTGCTGAGGCTCCGGGTGGTGTCCTTACTGCAGAATTTGGCCCACGATTAATTTAATACTTCGTTAACTTTCAAAGTGTTAGTAGCATGACAGCTGATGTTTACAAAGGATACTGAAAGGATATTCAGAATTAAATGTAGTCCTTCGAATGTGCAGAGGGTTTCGTTCATATATACTGTCCCTTGCCCCCAAAACTCTTATGAGATTTTATGTAGGAGTTGTGAAAAAGATGTAGCTTAAAAGCCTGTACGACCACAGCCGTAGCTGCATGAGTACAATTGCTCGATATAAATTTTAATACAATTCCTGTGATAAAATCTGCAATCATAAAAACACAAGCTGGCTTCCAGGTGCCCTGTTCTAATCATGTATTTTAGAAATCAAATCTACTCACTGCAGCACTTTATTTTAGCATGTTCATGAGAAATATTACTTTGAAACTCATATTCAATTATTTGCCTCATTAATATGGTTGCCAGGAATAAAAATTTGTTTAAAAGCAATAATGAGAGATACCTATTTCCCATTTTCACATGCACGTGGCTAGTATAGAAAAGCTCTGGTTTTCCTTTTGGTTTTGTTTTGGGTTTTGTTTTTTTTTTTTAATTTGAAGTTTTCTTAAATGTAAAAGAATTATCACAGCTGGGGATGAATTAAGCAATAATGGAGCTAGGAAGACAACAGATGACAAAAAATCAGTACAACGGTTGTGTTGAAATGGAGCTGGGGAGATTAGAAAAGAAAGCACGTCACGGTCTCTGATATTTTTTCTAGGAGAGATACTTAGGGACTTCTGGTGAGAATACTTTCACTAGCATGTACAAGGAAGAAACTACACTTAAGAAAGTGCCGGAACGAAACTGGGATTCAGGAATTAGATACCACTGTTACCCTGTAGCCCTGAAACACCACATTGCTATTGCTAGTAAGAGACCATAAGATTTGTAGTGAGTTTGCAAGGCCTTGGGCTTGCCCTGTCTGAACTCTTCCTGACTTGCCTGCAGCAGGTTTTTTCCTACAGCGATTTTTCAGGAGGCTATGGCTATTTTGGGGGGGAGGGTTGTTTGTTTTTTTTTTACTTTTGTTTATCTTTCTATGGCATAGACATTGTTTCATACAAGCAGTTACTTGTTTCACACAGACACACCCTGCTGAAGGTACTGACCTTAAGACCCTTAAGGATGAGTGTAATGCCAGGAAAAGAGTTGAAACTGAGAAGTATGTGTATTGTAATTTAGACTATATTATTACTATTATTACTATATTATTACAGAAAGAATACTTTGTATTTCTCTGTACAGAAGAATACTTTCTTTTTCTGTAATAATGTTAGGGAAACACTACCTTGATTGTACTGCAAGAAGAATAAGTACAAGAAGGAAAGTCCAGGGAGACAGGGCACATAGAAAACTGATGAGAAATTTCAGTGCAGCGATGAGGAGAAAGAAGGCGTGCAGAATAGAAAGTAACATCAAAAGTTCTCAATTTAAAATAAAAAGTCAGCAATACATTAGCGGTAGAGAAAAAAGAACTGTGCAGGAGGAATACTTAAGAAATGATCTCAGAAGGTACTAAAATATCACAGTGATTGAAATGTTTTCATTGTTATGGTTTTAGGAGGTTTTAAACATTTCCTGTTCAACAGAAAACCTAAACTGAATCTCCACTGAGCTGTAACTATCTGCTTGTCCTGAGAAAGGACAAGGCGTTCTGAAATGGTGGGTGAGAATGGATCTCTTAGTCACGTCCTCAAGGGGCAGAAGTGAAGTAGATACTGTCTTCTATAACTCCCAGTAGTTGAGGAAAACGCAAACCCCGGGTTTTACTTTGCCTTTTGGTAATTGGGAATTTGCATACCACAAGTAGCTGAATCTGCCATACTACTTGCTAAGTCTGAGGCCTTTGCTCTAAGATAGGGCTGTGACTCTCATTTTTCAATGATAGATATCTTCTTGGATAAAACTGCATCTGAAGCAACTAAGGCAAGGGACAAGTGGGATAAAAAGAGATACTCCATTTCAGCCAAGATGTGGTAGATATAAAGGTACTACCAAAATACAACTGTTTTTTAGTACTATGCTTGGATTTGCAGCTGCTAGGATTAAGCAGAGGCTATCCTAATCAATCAAAAAGGGCCAAAGCACAGGATCAAGCACTCTCCTATGAAGATTCATACTGTACAGCCAGTGCTCGACGCATCTTTGGCCAGAGCCGGAGGATGTTATCCCTGTTGCTTCCTGAGCATGGCATAAGAATAACATGGGTGTCTAGTGGAAACCAGGCACCAGCTGGGGAATTTTACTAAGTTAACCAACACAAACTGCTGATCACCCTTTTAGGTACCAGGAAAAAGAAGAGCACAAACAACTAAACAAGCACATAAACGTCTATCCTCCCCCCTCCACAATCTCAGCTTTCTGTATTTTCTCCACCAGCTACACTCAGTCCTCCAAAATTTCACTGGGGAGGGGACAGGTAGTGGGGAGACTGAGGTGATATATGCATAACAGTTTTGTGCTGCTCTGAGAAAAATATTTTTCTGCCACTCTGTGACCAAGTCTTTCATGCTGTGCTTACTGCCCTGCACTTCATGCTTTCCTGATGCTCCATTCCTAGTGTCCCTGTCCCAACGTGGGTTGCCCACGGCTGCAGTCCCAGGGAGTGTGAGTACCCCTGTGGCGTGGCATGACTCCCCTATTGCTGGTGCCTCTCATACATACACCTGAGCGGGGCCGCGAGCTCCTCCAGCTCAACAGCAGGTTGGTGCCCTGTGG
>NW_009206826.1:23892-33202 GCF_000690835.1 Fulmarus glacialis | reverse complement strand
GGGTCCCAGTTTTGAAGGGAAGAGCATTTAACTAAATGGATGAAAACTCCCATGCCACTTTCCCTCAGGGCCAGGGCTGACCCTGATTTTTAAAGTTTACTAGTACAGACATAGTCATGATGATTGGCTAATACATTAATACTTTGACTTGTATACCCTAAAATCACTCTCTACTTAAATTTGTTAGCTGAAAAGTCTTATGTTATGGGTTTAAAACATGAGTATTTTCCCTCTTCCAGGCATGCCTGAGGAGTTAAGTCATTGCTATAAAAATAAATAATTCTATGTACATATAAATATGCATATTACTTAAGAAGAATCCAGTGTCTTGAAAACATTCATTAAGTTTGAGACAGTTGGGCACTGACCAAGAAAACCATCCCAGGTAGCTGTCTGACAACCAACCTACTGACTTTGGAGGTGTGACACAGGGGTTCTTCCTGCTTGCTTCTTTCATTTGACACATAAATGAAATAAGCTGCTTAGGTGGTATGGACTGCTCTGTCATATGCAGCCTAATATCTTAAACCGTCATTGATAAACACTACCTCACACCTCTGAATAAATTAAAGTTGAAATATATCTTTGTTTATTTTTCAGTGTTTCCTTTATAACTTATTCTAATTTTTATCTCAGTACAAAATGGTGGGAGAGCAAATACAACAGGATATAATCGAACTGCAGAAGGTTATACCCTAAGGTGATGTTCAGTGTCATAACGATGATTTGTATTTATTTTTCCCAAAATTAAAATAAAAAAGCTCAGTTTTTCAGTCCTAATAAACAAAATGCCCAGATATTTCAGTAAATAGTTCAAGACTAAACATTATGAAATACAATTCTTCTCCTAGTCATATTGCTGATAGTACTTAAGAATGCATAGCTATGCATAATCATTCATTCACTCAGTCTCCTGCAATGCACAATACTAGGTCTTGACCTTCATGTCCTAGACAATTTCAGTACATTTGATTTGTATCCACCTAATTTTTTTTTTTTTTTTCTGCTTCACCAGGGACAGTTTCATCCTGTTAAGCTTTTTCCAAAGATTTTTTTACCCGAGTAGTAACTAACTGTTCTTATCCCCTTATAAAGATAATTTTAAAGTCTTCAGTTATAACTGTATCATGGTTTATGACTTTGGTTCCTTTTACTTATCCTTTTAATTTTTCTTTATTAGAAAATTGATTTTATCAAACACATCCAATAAAAAATCCTCTTGCAGATTTAATGCAATGCCAGTAATTAAGTTTAGATTTTTGGTATACTAAGAACTGACTCTGCCTTCCCAGAATTCTGGTGCATACGGAATGACTCATTTGAATATGGTTTTTCTCACCTTATTATTTATTCAATAGACCTGACAGTCATTATGAGAATTGCATTTGTTATTTAATACTGTAAGTCAGAAATATATGTACTTGTTCCCAGTGCAGAAATTGTATTAGTTTATTTTATTTTTGAGGTATATACCCAAAGAATCTATTGTGTGAAAAACAGAAGTCACATATCTACTGAGAGAAATACAGATCATAGTTACAAAAAGTGACTGAAAAAGTCATTCTTCTGCCTATCCTAGTGACCTAAATAATTCCTGACAGGTATTTGTCTAACCTTTTCTTAAGAACATCCAGTAACAGAAATTCTACATCACTGTACTCCACTCAAACACCCAATCAATCTTTCTTTTAGAAAGTTTTTCCCAATGTCTCATGCTGCCCTTGAAGCCTGTTATTTGAGAGCTGTATATCATCTTTCTCATCATAGCATCTATTTACCTGCTATGATATCTTCTCCACTTTTTTTCAAGACTTAACAACCTCAAATAACTTCCTCAGAGGCCATATTTTCTAGACCTCTGACCCGTTTCATTGTTTTTCTCTGGACTCTGTATAATTGCTTTATGCCTTTCTTGAAGCTTGATGGAGTACTTGAGCTGAAGTCTTACCTGCATTAAGCAGAATGGAGGGATTACTCCTACAGGTTATATTCCTGTTGACATTCCCAGTAGGATATTTGCCTTATTTGCAGTAGCTTAATAACATTGACTCATGCAGAATTTGTCATCCACTCCAAATCTGAGTTCTTTTTCTGCAGAACTTCTACCCACTTAGTTGTTTCCTGTCTTGCACTAAATAGCTGATGAGTCCTGCCTACATGCAGAACTTCACATTCCCCTTTGCTGAACTGTATCCACTTCATATATACGATTTATTCACAAAAAGTATATACTAGTGATTTAGGTGTCTGTAGACACTCATTGTGGAGTGTTGTGGTTTAACCTGGCAGGCAGCCAAATACCATGCAGCTGCTTGCTCACTCCCCCCGCTGGTGGGGCGGGGAGAAAATCAGAAGGGTGAGAGTGAGAAAAACTCGTGGGTTGAGATAAAGACAATTTAATAGAACAGAAAAGGGAAAATAATAATAATAATGATAGAATATACAAAATGAGTGATGCACAATGCAATTGCTCACCACCCACACTGACCAATAACCAAGTAGCGATCGGTACTTCCTGGATCACGCCTACCATTCATATACTGAGAATGATGTCACATGGTATGGAATACCCCATTAGCCAGCTGGGCTGTTCCCTCCCATCTTGTGTACCTAGCTCAGTCAGGAGGCCTGGGAGCTGTCCTTGGACTAGGAAGGTACTTAGCAACAGCTGAAAACATCAGTGTGTTATCAACATTCTCCTCATACTAAATCCAAAACACAACACTAGGAAGAAATTTAACCCTATCCCAGCCAAAACCAGGACATGGAGCAATAACAAAAAATTATAAAAGATGCTAACATGAAAGCATAGCTTTCAATTTCATTGCTTATGCTAATACCAATATAGCTTCAAGCATTCTTTTCTTTTAAAAAAAAAGAACTGAAAATCAGTTAATATATCTGGAAGGGAACACGATTAAGATTAGAAAGCTCAATGTTGAGGTTTCTTTTTTTCCTTTTATTTCATGGAAAATTGCTGAATGACAGCCTTGGGCAGCAAAGTCTTCTTATTCATCAGCAGAAAATTTCAGCCTGAACAGTGGGAGCATACACTTCTCCACTAATGTACTTCAAATCTTGACCCTGGAGAAACCACTCCTTGTAGTACCAAGTGAATTCATTTTCCATATCCACTCAGTTCTTGGTCAGTCTGCCAGGACTGCCTAGAGCAAAGACTTTGGAATATGGACAACGATTCTATAAGGACCACATTAAATGAACAAGCCTATAAATTTTTAGGGCTAGTCTACACAGAAATTTTGTATCGTTTTCACTGTACTGATGCAGTTGAACTGTCACAGCTTTTTAGTGTGGATTCACTTCTGTATTTTTACCATTAATTGAGCCAAAAGGTAGGGGAGCAGAGACGCTCTTGATTTAATCCTACCTTAGAATGTTTTTCATGGTCAATGCAGTTTAAGGGGTTTCTATTCTCCCGCCTCTGGGCATTCACTCAGCCCTGCTCTGCACCCCCTTATAGTTCCCCACCTCCTTTACTCTGATGTAACTTTTTCTGGGACTACATTGCAAAGTACATCAGTGCTAAAACTGCAGGAGTTAAAAGTGCTGGGTTTTGGAGTGCTCCACTGCTCCTGTTTGCAGCACAGCCATGCAAGAGTTGTAAAGACAGAACTGAGGGGAGGTGGGACACCTGGTGAGAAAACATGGCTAAAAGAGGTGAGTTGTGATAACCTCCTAAAACACATTCCCCTCTACAGAAATTTTAATATCATGCTGCTGCCTGACTCTCTAATCCACCTGTTAGACTGCACAGCTGGGGGGATGAAAATCAGAATCAAAGTTTTGCTTCAATGAATAGTTAATTGTGCAAGAAACAGCAGTAAAAATGAGATAGACTGAGAAAAGACGACCCCCACGGAAAACTGAACAGTGGCTGCAAACCTGTTTGAAATCAGGCCAATGAAGGATTTGAAAACTAACGTCTTTTACCACTTGGTACAACAGGTAGGAACTACCTTTTTCTCAGGAAAGACCTGACCTGGCTTTCACACGTAATCCAAAAGCCCTGAGCAGAAACATATGCCTTACTCTGACCTTCAAGGGGCAGAGTTTATCCCCACTTCCCTTCATGGTGTTTTCTATAGAGTGGTTTAATCAGGTCCTTACTCAGAACCGCGCTGAGTTTTGTAAAGCCCATTGTCAGTATCTGGCTTTACTGCAAAGTCTGACAGTGCTGTGTGAAGATACCCAAGTCCACTTTAAATGATCTAGCCTCCTACTGCAGGGAGTCTATATTCTCAAGGTGCATTAGTCTGCACAACATGCCGTACAGTGGACTGTTTCAGAATCCAAGCTAGGTATTTCTACACTGGAAATCTCTGTAGCACACAAACATAATATAGACATACCTTTCCCTCAGGTGCCTCTCTCCTGTGAGGCATTGTACAGGGACTCTGGGCATCTAATTCAGTTCTAATGATTTGATTCTGCTAACCAGTGGGATACCTAAGAAAGTAAAATTACCCCAAATTTCTTGCAGAATTAAACTTTCTTTTTATGAAACACAGGGGTATTTAAGAATTTAAATCTCATGCTTTTCAATAAGATTTAGCATCCTAAAACTGTGATACTCAAAGATAGACAGATAGCAAATTTCTACTGAACCCAGTGAGAGACTAATACTCTCACAGAGCTATACCTTTGAGATCTGGGTTTTATAGATGACATTGTAAAAAGGGCATAGGCATCTAAAGTGGGACATAGCCAGGATTTAGGAACTGAATCACAAAACACAGATGCTTGAAATATCTACTTTGCTGCTGCCTACTCATGTCTGAAGTCTGCAGAGCTCTAGGTTTCCAAAATTAAAGCTCTCATGGTACCGAAAGTTCTACTTTGGGATTTGCTAATGAGTGAAGCACTGATCTTAGACTAAGCCCTATCAGGCTTCACAAACTAGATTTTTCTCTACTATATTTGCAGAAAGGACTCAATCTATTAAGCCCTACCAGAGCAGACCTATTGTGCTCTGTTCTTCTAATGAAGTTGAGTATGAGAGGTGGGATTTGAAGAGTTAAATCATTCAGTCACAACAGTGCTTACAAAAGCTTTCTTTTCTATACTTCTCAGAGGGACTTTGAACTGTTACCTCCTATAAAAGTATTTTACAAAATAGCTATATACTAATAGGGTGAAAAAAGGGAAAAAACCAGAAGCATTCTGTAACTGCTGAGGCTATTCCACTTTGCATATAATAATTTGTAAGAAAAGAACAAGCAATTATGACCATGACTCTTAAACAGTGGCTTAAATAACATATCTTGCAAAATCCCAAAATGTCAAAATATTTAGGAGATGAGGGAAGTGAGGGTCCCCTGTATCCCTAACTAACCTGTAACCACTAGAACCCTCAATACACCAGTGAAACCATCTACATTAAGCTTTGTTTGCAAGGTCTATTTTACAGTTACAGATTTTTTTAAGCAATAGTTCAATAATCATTAAAAAAATATGAGTACTCCGAGTATGAGCTCCATGGCTTCCTATAGTGAAAGAATCTGGTATTTGCTAAAGCAAAAAGCATCAGTTTCAAGCAATCTGGATAGTACTGCAGGTAATAATTAAAAAGATGTTAAAAGTTATGAAAAAGGTCCATTTCTTGCCCTCATTTTCCTTGTGCCTTCACCTTCATTTGTGCTCACCCAGTTCCCAGTGGAGATAACAGAAGTACAGAGTGTGTTCTGCAACAGTGGGTGAGGAGCTAAAAGACCAGGTGAGAGGGCACTTTCCCCATTTTTGATTGCTGAGTGATGGCTGGCTGAGGTTGGTAATGACAAAAACCCGTTTTACTAAAATGTTCAAGCATATGATTACTTCCTGTGAAAGAGGTTAGGATTGAAACATATGCCTGAAATTAAGTACATTATTTAAGTACATTTCTGAATAGGTCATGTTACCACCTGAAATTATTTGATAACCAGGCCAGTAAATCCACATTTAAACAGCAGCTTTCCTAAAAGGTCTAATGTTTCAATTGTCAAAGATAATTATTTTCTCTTACACAATAATCTTTCAAGAGCATGGCTGAGATGCCATATTATGGAAGTTTATGATTATTTGCATTGCTGTGCAGTCTGTTGCAGGGATAAATACCATACAAGTCTTCCATTTCCAATGGTGTCCGTCTCATAGCTTGCTTTGATGCTAAACACACTTGAAAAAAATCATGCCTTCAAATACTAAGGAATTAGTTTTTTTTCTTTTTTTATATTAGTCACTAGGGTATGAAAGAAAAATAAAAATGAAACCCCACAATTTCCAAGCAAATCTCTGAATACGTCATTTGGAAGAGTTAAGAATAGCTTGTTTGGCTCATTACTTCCAATTATAATACACTGCTGCTGCAAATACAATAACAAACTGTTAAGCAGTTGTAAGTTGTGAGGTGAAATTCAACTTTATTAAAGTAGACAGTTCAGTTTCTAAGAAATAACAAGCTCTACTGAAAAGACTGCTGCATACTTCATCTTTTTTTACTTAGCTACATTTAAAAAAAAAAAAAAAAAATTACAAGTTACATATTGTGCCTGAAGGTTCCCAGAAAGAATAGTGAGAAACAACAAATCAAGAAAGTGATAGCGGCATAGATGCAAGAATCCAGACTGCTTAAACTCATGGATTTGAACTCTTTTTCAGTTGCAAGACTTTTTTAATACCAGAAGTAATTTGCTGAGACAACATCCCAGTGATGGAAAAATGTCTGATGAGCAAATTGAGTATGTTGACACTTTAACCTAGATGTACTAATACAATATATTACTTTTTGATCTTGAAACAAGAGTAAGACTCATCTGATTAAATGTGGATTATCCCTATAAAGTAGATACCTATAAATGAGCTAGATGACTAGACTTATTTTCTAATCAATGGAGAAATAGGTATTTTTAGGGCCTGATTCATCTTGTGATTCATTTTGTGTTGAGAAAAGCAAACCACACACCATCAAAAAAACCTTCTGGAGGCCTTAAGTGTAAATCTAAATTCTAGCACATAGACAACTGACATATGTTATCGATTATTATGTTTACATAGATGTATATGTCACTGTTTTACTTAAAGCCTATTAGACTGTAATAACATTTACAGTATTACATAGCTTCTTGTACTCTTTTACTGTAATTCTGTAAAAAACAAGATATGTTAAAACCATTAACAAGGAAGGAACAAATTTTCTAACCTATAAGCTCTTGAGCAAGAAGAGAAACACCAACTTCTTCATTCATTTGGTTACCTTTTTTTTCCTCTTGGAAGTCTTCTGTGAATCATCTGTAGTTTACAGATGACTATAAAGCATACATTTTTCAAATAAACTATTAGAAAAAAACCCCAAGATACCAGTTTATTCTTACATAAGTCAAATTGAATCTGCTGCAGTTTAATTACCATTTTGTCCAAAATTAATTTTATATGCTTTGCAATTATACAATGCTCTAAGGCACTTGGAGAAAATCACTCTATAAAACTATACACTATTTTACCATTTAAAAAATCTCTAGGAATTTTCTTAAACTTTGCCATGACACAAGCATAATGCTACAATTTTAATGACCATACTAAGATAACAAATGAATAGAATTGCAATAATTTTTCCAGAGAAACTTCCTGTCATTCTCTTATTTACATGCTAAGCTTTCTGGCCCACCCAAATTAGATCCTAGAAGTCCTTCAGTGGTTCTTCTGACACCCACCCTCATTGACCTTGTTGGCTGCCCCAATGTGCTGGATGAGCACAGCCATTAGCAGTCAAAGTTGGAAGAAAAGTGTTACATCCAGAGTAAGTACTCTGAAGGACTGGGTTGTTCAACTACAAAGTCAGTTATCCTTTACCTACACAAAAAGAGTCAGATGATGTTATAAATACAAATTTGCAGTTCGTTCTTTGTTTCTTTTTGCTACATGAAGCTTTCCACTTTCAATTTGCCCATCTTCTAAAATACTGTCATCTTTCACATTGCTAAATAGCACCAGAAATATTGCCAGTATTCATAAAAAAGGACGTGACAGTAAAAACTTGAGTAGCATTTGGTATTGAAAAAGCCAGTCTGCGTAAAAATGAGACTTCAAGGGCTAAAGTGAAAAATACAGAGAACATTTTTGCAGATGAAAATGCTTAATAAATGATGATTCAAATGCACATTTCCAGTCATAAAATAATATCTCTCCAGCAGAGGTGCATACAGTAGAGAAAAACTGCCCCATGCTCTCCGCTGCTGCACTATTCACAGGACAACAAAATAAACCAATTACAGACTAGCCTAGCTGCAACATGAGCTAGCAGCAGCCGCTCACCATGAATAAGAAGTGTCTTCATGCAAATAGGAGACCTACCACAAAATATTAGTGACAGTCTATTGAGTATGTCCTAGGTTCTATGAAGCAACATGCAAATATATGGAAATATGGATTCCTTCATCATTAAATTTTGTTAATGCACCACAAATTTTAATCCTGATGAGTTTGTTCTTTCTTTCCCACACAGGACTGAACAGTGTGAGTAAAACACCCCACCAAGGCTGTCACTTGATATTCCAGTCACACTGGGGACATGGCTTCCCATTCCTGGCATTTCAGCCTGTTGAGTCTAAAGAAGTAACTGCTATTATTCCACACTCAAAGCCAACATTTTCCACTTGAGACACAATTCCAACAAAATTAATGTCAGATGAGGAAAGCATTAATTCATTTTCCAAGTAAATTGGTTATCTAATTTCTGACAGCTTGTATTGTTTCTGTGTGCAATGCTGCATGCAAGAGAACTCTTAAAAGAAAAAAAAAAAGGGGGGGAGAGGAGTTTTTTTACTATTGAAATATGCACAGACAGCATTATGGGCAGAGCAGGGTATTTTAAAAAGATGTCACAGTTTCTTTTTTGGCATTAGCCCTAGCACAAGTGGATTATATCTACATTTCAAATTTTATTAAAAGAAAAAATCCATACCACTCAGTTATGAGGAGGTATATATAATTATATTTATTTAACTCCATTGAAATGTAATTCCTGATAGCTATTGTGGGATTCTTTTGGCAACCATATGACAAATTAAATTTTTTCTCTTGTAAAACATTAACCCAAACTACATCAAAACTTGAGAAACAATGGTCACAGACACTATATCTGAAAATGAATACTAATTTCATCACTTCACATATCTAACTTTATATGTATACCTTTCCTTCTATATAATCCAAATATAGTTTGCATCTTTTTACTAAATGTCTTTATAAACTATTTTCAAGTTTTCTTTTGTTCATTGCTGTCATGGTTTAACCCGGCAGGCAGCCAAACACC
>NW_009206826.1:0-23713 GCF_000690835.1 Fulmarus glacialis | reverse complement strand
CGGTGACCGATACCCGAGCAGCGATCGCTACTTCCTGGATCACGCCTACCATTCATATACTGAGCATGACATCACATGGTATGGAATACCCCTTGGCCAGCTGGGCCAGCTGTCCCGGCTGTGCTCCCTCCCAGCCTCTTGTGCACCTGGCAGAGAATGGGAATCTGAAAAGTCCTTGACTACAGGGTACTTAGCAACAACTGAAAACATCAGTGTGTTATCAACATTCTTCTCATACTAAATCCCAAACACAACATTAGGAAGAAATTTAACTCTATCCCAGTTGAAACCAGGACAATTGCTTAAATGAAAGATTACAATAATGAAAAAAAATTATTTGGTTATTTTATCTCTCATATGAATATGACTGTTGTGCATGTTGCACAAATAAGACATAAAAGTTTTTTAAAAATGGCAATTAAAAGGTCTTCACTGTTGGTTTACCATTTCACCTATTTCTCAAATACTTTGTATAGAAGGAGGAAAATTGCAACTAGTGGGTCCATTACAAAAACATCAACTATAAAGTTAGAAATTTAGCAAATTTAGCAATACTTTCCTGAGTTGGACACATAAGTCTATCTGAAAAATAAAATTATTATGCTTCCAGTAGAAGACATAGTTATTAAAACAGAAAATTTACCAGACACGCTATTCACTTTAGAAAAAAAACAAACAAAACAAAACAACCCAACCACAAAAAAAAAAACCACAACAAAAAAACCCAAACCAAAAAGGCCTACAGTTCTTACTACACTTTATTCTATTAAATTTCAGTCAATTCAGTGGAAAAGACAGAAAGACACAAGACCTCACTGAAGATAAGATCCCTATCTGAAGAAAAGTTGCCTACATAATCTAAATAAAATTTTATACAAATTGCTTTTATCTAGGTTTTCTCATTATGTGTTACGAACAAAGCAACCTCTCTACTAGATATGAAGTAAAAGAAAAGTGTTCATATTTTTACTTGTAGATTCATATTTAATAATATACCAATAGGCCAGTATTGTATATCATATGTGAAATGTGTATGTGTTATGTGAAATGAAACCAAGTTATAAGAAAACAAAGGTCCTTTATTACAATTCCATACATACTTTTCACAGAAATAGAAGTGTTATTCACAGTGTCTTGACTAAATTCTAATGTGGGAACATCTGCAAATCTAAATTTGTCCTGTAACTTGAATAATGCAATTTTTATTTCTCTGAAGGAATTATTCAGTTGTTGGAGATGGGCACAGGAGAATTCATACTTACACTTCAGCATTGGCTAATTAATCAGATCTCTAAACATTCCTGTGAAGTTACTTTTCCAGTCTTTAGATACGGAAACTGAAGCAATGGGTTAATTGACTCATCTGAAGATATAGAATATTTTAATAGCAATACAGCACTAATATAATTAAAAACTGAGCTTCCAATTTCTCAAATGATACAGAAGCTGTTAGTTCTAATCCTTCATTAAAAGGATATTGCTGGAATCATGTTAGAAGAAAAGTTCAATATGAACTGTATGTGCATGGAGTCAATATTTTAAGAGTTTGCGTGAAGAAGAAAACCTTTATACACCTCAAAATACAGGAAACTACCTCCCATTACAGCACCGATTATCAGCCTGGCTAGCTCACAGGCAGCTCATCCACACATGCTGTAGACAAAATCACACTTTACTCTCCTATTTTATTTCTTGTGGATCTGGGTAGTGTGGTAGGGTTTCATGGACAATATCTTTCCTGTGAGCTGTGTTTCAGGTTTCTTAGAGGAGTAATACAGTTTTGGGTTTTTTTTCAGTTATGGCCACTATGCCATAAACTAGTCATAGGTTCCAGTTTTGGAGTAACTGATCATGAAGTTGCAAGCCCCAAACTTTGGCAAGTCTTGTTTCCAGCCGATCTAACATGAGAGACTATTGATTGTAGACAGACACATTATATGCGTACTTCCCAGTTCTCAGATCCATATTGACTTCATTAGCCATGTTCCCAACTAAATGATGGGACAAGATATCAGTATGTGACAATGCCCCTGGTCTCCCAGGCTCTCCCAGAAAGGAGGAAAGGACACCAAGCCTGGAAGAAAATGACAAGCATTCCCTGATCCAAAAAATCAGGAGCTCAGGACTCCAGGCGCCATAAAACATGTCTTCCCTGAAATCTGGACATATCCACAGATGTTATCAGGGAGATAAATATATTCTTTAAAATCATTTCAATGTGGTCTAGAAAGAACTGAAACTGTTTCATTTCCAAGTGTTATGAAACATAACAACACCTTAGTAATGTAGGGCTTTCATCAAATAAAAAAGCCCTATTCTTTTTTAAAAAAAAAAAAAAAATCATTTTTCGTCATGGTATATACCTCTGGCAAGCTTCCAAGGCAGACTTGTGTCTTCCAAAACTGAAATATATGTATAAGCTCAGTTCATGGGCTAACTGAACTTTTCAAGATCTGAGTACTCTTCCCTAGCAGCATTATCATCAGTTTTTATTTTGAATTTGCATGTGACTGCACTTGTGAGTTTTTTAAGCTACAGCTTCTGGAGACTTGTGCCCCTTTCAGAATCTTAGTTATCATTATAAGGACTACATTTCTAGCCCTCACTGATACAGAGTTGTCCTGGTTTCAGCTGGGATAGAGTTAAATTTCTTCCTAGTGCTGTGTTTTGGATTCAGTATGAGAAGAATGTTGATAACACACTGACGTTTTCAGCTGTTGCTAAATACCTTGTCAAGGACAACTATCCTCTGCTAGCAAGCTAGACTGGGAGGGAGCACAGCCAGGACAGCTAGCCCAGCTGGACAACGGGGTATTCCATACCATGTGATGTCATGCTCAGTATATGAATGGTAGGCGTGTTCCAGGAAGTAGCGATCGCTGCTCGGTTATCGGTCAGCGCGGGTGGTGAGCAATTGCATTGTGCATCACTCATTTTGTATATTCTATCATTATTATTATTATTTGCCCTTTTCTGTTTTATTAAACGTCTTTATCTCAACCCACGAGTTTTTCTCACTCTTATCCTTCCGATTCTTTCCCTGTCCCACTGGGGAAGTTTTTCTCACTCTTATCCTTCCGATTCTTTCCCTGTCCCACTGGGCTGGGGAGGAGGAGTGAGCGAGCGGCTGCGTGGTTTTTGGCTGCCTGCCAGATTAAACCACGACAAGAGGAAAGCCTGAAAATTAGATGTACACTCTAAATTTCAGAACCCAGAGACAGAATACCAACTGTATTATTTTAAAAAGTAACCAAAACAAAATGCACAACATTCAAGCCAATTTCATGATATTTGATGCCCAGCAGATGACTTGAAAGCCTTGGGGTAATAGCAATCATGAATTGTGGTCTATCCATACTCCCCCATCTTACTCATACTGGATTTTCAGTCTAGCAAACCACCATTTCTTCT
Source organism: Fulmarus glacialis (assembly GCF_000690835.1). Lineage (NCBI taxonomy): Eukaryota > Metazoa > Chordata > Aves > Procellariiformes > Procellariidae > Fulmarus > Fulmarus glacialis. The sequence continues at coordinate 20,302 of NW_009206826.1, read as the reverse complement.
CAATGCTCCAGAAGAACTTCACTAAAAGAATACCTTCCCATATTTGCCTTGGAGAGCACAAGAAAGGAGAAAATTAAGACTGCAAAATATACTGTGCAGCTGATTTCTCCCTTTCTGACTAAGTCATGTAATTCAAGGCCTGGGTTCCTCTGTTCCCAGTGACGGACATACAGGTGCATGTTTTCTTTTAAATCAGGATACTCTGAATTTTAGTTTATAAAGGCTTAAAATAACTGATTAAAAGTTCTTATAGCCTGATTTTAGCAGATCACAAGTGGCATTTCTGCTTAGTATACCTGTAAGTATCAATACACTTACCTAGGGCAGTGAGGAGCCCATATGAATTAATTATACAGAAAAGATGGTCATGGTTATTCACTACAGTGAGACTATACATTATTAATGAGGCTGATATGCAGATTAATGGGTCAGTACAAAGCTTGTATGAATTCTTTGCCAAAAACTTGATGCAAATCAACATCTCGTTCAGTCATGGGAGGAGAGGCAGTTCCATCTGGCTGAAAGTGAACTATCAGATTAAAAAAAAAAAAAAAAAATCAGAAAGGAACATATAATTCCAATCTGTCCTGTAAAACAGTCAGCCCTGAGAAGCAAAAAATTATGACGTTAAGGCTTTAACCATTGAAACTGAAAGACTGTTATAAAAAAAAAAAAAAAAACAAAAGTGAGTATTACATTATGGCCTGCTGGAAATGTTGTTGAAACTACTGAAGTTGAAAAACTGTGTTTCCAAGGATAGGTTCATTATGATGGCTCATCTCTTGAACCCTGAGTTAAAAACCTTTACAGCTGATGCAAAATATGTGGAAGAAAAAAAAAGCAATTACAAGGCACCCCTGCTGGAAGGAGCTAATTTATTTAAAGCATTCAGTGATTTCCAGTCTCTTTCTCCTTTTTTGAAGAACCAGGTATTTGTCAGATCCAAACCCCCAAATAGCCTGTTTTTTAAAAACAGGGTTCCTTTTTACCTCACTTCTACTTATACAGCTCGCAGAAATGTTTTGTCGCCTCCTGAGCTTGATTATGGTTCTGAGTGGACATTTAACTTTCATCAATAAGTTAGACAGAAATCCATAGTATTTTCTTCTCAGATTCCCACAGGTTTCAGTGATGCCCTTCTCCTTTACTGGAGAGACAAATGAGAGACCTGGGCTCTGATGCACTGAATGGTCTCCTATTGATGGACTAGTAAATGTCTAGACAGTTGTCGCTCATCTGTATTGCATTGCAACACAGACAAGATATATCTTGTATCAGTAGATGGAAAGTGACTCATTTAACTTAATCTTGACTGTTTTGAAGAGAAAAGTGAATCATGGAGAGATTTCTTTTTTCCTTGTTAACATATTTAACTCTGATGTACCACCTGTATATGAAATGCCTACTTTTCATTTCAAAATGCAGCACTAAGGAGAAAGAATGTATTGCAATAATTTTGTCAAATAGCATTTACTGTATTATTTATGGTAATTTTTATTCTAAACTCCTATTTTCAGTTGTAGTTTCATGAAGGTTTCTATTTATGTCTTCAAAGATATATGACCTTGATATAAACTTTAAAAAATATCTTTTGGAAAACATTTGGTATTCCAGAAGCAAAACTCAAATTAGGAAGATAGAAAATAATTTAGAATTATGTAGAATTATTTAATAATTTAGAATTATGTAATTTCTTTTGAAAAATCATTCTTATAACAACTTCTTTCTCTAAACAATCACTGCTCTCAGATAAGTGTCCTCCCTCATATGTCAAGATTGCAGATTGTGATGAAAAGGACGATGTCAAATAGAGAGTGGCTTTGCCAACAGTACTACAATATTACTTTCAGATATGATGCAAATTATTCTTAAGATAAATTATCTCATGTATCCTCGCCTATACACAGAAGTAACTTTAATTTGCTAAATCAGAGTCAGTGTTCATGCTCCTGGTGCTACTAAATCAAATATGTTCCTGTGTTACCTGTGTTATATAGACTGTTAACCTGTTATGGTTTAACCCAGCAGGCTACCCTGGCAGGCAGCTAAACCCCACACAGCCATTAGCTCACTCCCCCCTAGTGGGATGGGGGAGAGAACCCGAAAAGAGGTAAAACTCGTGGGTTGAGATAAAGACAATTTGACAGAAAAGGAAGGGAAAATAATAATAATAATGATAAAAGAATGTACAAAACAAGTGATGCACAATGCAATTGCTCACCACCCATTGACTGATGTCCAGCTAGTTCCCAAGCAGCGGTCACTGCTCCCTGGCCAACTCCCCCCAGCTTATATATTGAGCATGACATCATATGGTATGGAATACCCCATTGGCCAGTTTGGGTCAGCTGTCCTGGCTATGCTCCCTCCCAGCTTCTTCTGCACCTGGCAGAGCATGGGAAGCTGAAAAGTCCTTGACTAATGTAAACACTACTCAGCAACAACTAAAACATCAGTGTGTTAGCAACATTATTCTCATACTAAATCCAAAACACAGCACTATACCAGCTACTAGGAAAAAAATTAACTCTATCCCAGCTGAAACTAGATCATAACCTTTAGTGTTGGTGGCCTACAGATATGCTCAAGAAAATAAAAATTTTCTTCCTAATAATACCATCTCAGCAAAACTAAATGCCTAAGACCACTAAACTTACAAATATGAATGAACTGGGCTCCTAGATTTTCTGCAGACTTCATTATTACATTTTAAATACGGAGAGTGAAACACAACATATCCAGTTAAGTAACTTTCACTCACACAAAAATTTTCATTTGTATGATTTTCTAGAGCAATATCTTAAAAACTGAACACAAAGAGGTTATGTGATTAAACAAAGAATATAACTCAAACCTGTGACTGAATGGACTAGAAATCATTGGTACATAGCTGCAGCAGACCAACTACATTGATTACACAGTTGTTGCAATATTTAAGTACCAATTCAGCATCATTAATTTATTTTTCTCCACTAGCCCTTCCAGAAGAATACTATCAGCACAACAGAAATGAACAGACCTTGATGAAAAATAGATGACAAATGCCACTTCAAAATGTATGGAGGCAATTTCCTGTACAGGTAAATCCAGACCCAAACACTTCAGCTCTGCCTGATATTTCAAAAGAACATCTAATGTTTATTAGCTCTAGCAATCATTTAAGAATTGAAAAAAATCAGTTAAAATTCAAGTAATTTATGCAGGAAATGTATTGAGTGTGTTCACCTGAGCAAGTTTATCTGTTTATGTAAAAGAAGATTTTTCTTCTGTTACAAGGAATGCGCACCATGCTTAATCTAAACATAAACATTTCCTATTCCATAGTGATGTTACTATAAAATTTTCAGCACCACAAATGAAAGGTAGGTTATTACCATGCTTTATAATAACTTAACTTCTTGTAACATGGTGATTTTTATAGGGACACCTTTAACTCATTGTCTCAGCTCCAAGGCATTTACATTTGCTTTGCCCTGGGACCCATGAATGAGTAATTTCTGATATGAAAAATTAATTTCAGAAAAGAAGAAAAATGTCAATTCAAAGTAGAAAGGTTTACCTTCTTAACCCCTTAATTTGACATGTAATCACAACAAGATTAAAGACTCTTCAGAGCATGGTAGCTTTCCATTGTAACGAAGAAGAGAAAAGCCTTATAAAATATAGAAAGTGATGGCAATAAAAGTAAATTGAATCTTGTGGGTACGTTACAAACTTCCATTGCTTTCAGACGGACCTTTCTTTCTGTGCATATTCCTTTTGTAGGATGACCCAAACTCACACATTTTATTCGTTATATAGCTTTATGACTTAGGAATTCACATTTTTCTCTGGTAATGTTTTCACCTTACCCATCTAAAGCGTACAACCCTATATTCTTCTGATTAACTATACAGCTATCTGATGTCATCACCTCTTCTTTAGCTTTGCTAATGGCTATTTTTGTTTAGTATATCCTCCCTCTATGAATTTAATTATTTTCAGTAGAAAGACGTCTAATCAAAGCACCACTTAAATTATTGCAGTATTGAGATGTTCTCGGGATAAGCACATTTACATTCAGTTAATATTTTTAACCACTGCATTGCGCTGTCTTCTGACAACTACTTTGGAAAAAAAAATGGTTCAGCCACTTTCAGAACTGGATTTTGATTTGAATTGATTGCTGCAAACTATAGGTAAAGAGAATAAAAAGACAGTAAGTATGCTGCTGTAGTTCTGCACTGAGTCTAGCAACTGCATATTTGTTTTGTGCACATGCAATATGCATTATATTAAACAGCCTATACAAATAGAAGTATCTTTACTAAATAAGGACTTAATCTTGAAACGTCATTGTTTTCAGTCAGCTTGAACTCCTGGTCGAGGCAAATTCATAGGCCCTGATCCTGCAATCACACCTCTGCTTGAACTCAAGGATGTGAGCAACCTCACTCTAGTGTCAAGTATGCAGGACCACAGGTCCATGTTTTAGTGTTTTCCAAGTTGAGATGCCGTTGCAGTGAAAGATTGATTTCCCTCCTGTCATTTCAAGCATGCATATAACTTATTTTAAGAATATAATGACATTACTTCTGTGAATCTGATTACTTTAAAATATTTGAAACATTACTTTAATAAACCAAAGTTAATTATGGGACATCTTTAACTCATGGTCTTGGCTCCAAGGCATTTACATTTTCTTTGCCCTGGACCCATGAATAAATAATTTCTGATATGAAAAATTAATTTCAGAAAAGGAGAAAAATATCAATCCAAAGTAGAAAGGTTTACCTTCTTAACCCCTTAAATTGACATGTAATCACAACAAGATTAAAGAATTCTCAGAGCATTGCATCTTTCCATTGTTTATACTCGAACAAGAAGCAGAATCTGGTAATGGTGGCTGGCCTGACATTCTTCTCCAGGGTTTAGTCTTTCATGACATATCTGGAACAAGATCTTTGTTCGTCCGTTTCCAGGTTTGAACACTTCAAATTAGTTTGACAGAGAACTTTTTAGCTGACAGTCTACATTACTGTTTGCTCCACTTCAAAGGAAAGACGTTTAAGTTATTAGAACCAAAACTACAAACCTGGATACTTTGGAAATTGCAGGGTAGAGAGGAAGGGGGAATCCTGACCATATTGTGCATCAGAGAAAAGAACTTCCATGGGAAACATTGTATTGGAAACTTGTTTGGCTTATGAAAACACCTTTTGAGAACATCATTCTAGAGAAAATCTTAGGTGTCTTTTTAAAATGTATATAATATATATACAATATGGGTATATACATCTACATATGTATTTGTATATGTGTATGCAAGGTTGCAAAGAAAGTGTGAGACCAGACATGGCACCTAAAGCAATGTAAAATGGAACTAAATACCTGTTTTGGCAACTGCATCCATCTTATGTCTCTAGTAACCATTAGCTTATGGCTGATGTAAATTATAGCAACCTAGATAAAATATTTGTTCTTTATTAGTAATCTAAAAAACAGAGGTTTTTTAGATCTAACTTCCACTGCAGTCATGGTTGTGCTAAGCTGAGTGCCAAAGACTAGAATTAGTGTCAGGAATCAGCGTTTCCCTGTTAGGAAAACTTCAGAAGTCAGGATGCTTATCTGTAGGGTACTGATGTAAAATAACAGCAGTAGAGCCAAACCCAATTTCTCATAGTACTGTTTTTCACGTTATCTGTTTCATAGTATCTCTAGTCATTTTATGATGGCTTCACTCAGTGTGTTGATGCCACATTACATGGAAGAAAAGAGGACATTTTCTTATCTGGACAGTGGCTGGAGATGCTCCATACTTTAGTCAAAGATTGTGAGTGACAGTAAAAGGAAAAAGAACTGTGCTACAGATGTTCATTCTTACTATCTCCATTTTTTTTTTTTTTTAATTTGTGTCATATTTCTAACATTTTCTTAAAAACAAAGGTATTCATTATTCTACACAAATGTGAAAAGATTCATTGATTTGTTTTAAACTTCCAATTTACTTTTTCAAAATTTTAGTTGTCATGCTCTATGAGATGTCTGTAAATTTCAGCTGTGTCCCTGGTGCCTAGACAGAGGTATGTTGATGGAACTTCATGTTATTTGCTACAGGAATCGTTGATACAAATGTCCACCAGAGAAATCTGCTAGTTCAACCAGTTCACATTTTGGAAGAATGCTTCACATAAGCTTGCATTCCAAAACTGCACATTTTCTATACAAACATCTCCTGATAATGTAATAAGTCAATACCATCATACTTAAGATATAGGAATTGCAAAAAGCATTTTACATAGAGAAGGCTATTGAAACCAAGAAGTACAAAAAATGAGTACCCTATCAGGAAATTATTTATTATCTGTCCTTTGTGGACAGATATTCAGAGCATAATAAGATGCGGCATCATCAGATTTGCAATGTAGGTGAGTGCTGCACCTAGCAGTAGCTAGTGGTTTTCAGGCAAGATGTGCACTTGGCAGATACTAAAACTGGGTTTGCCAAGAACGTACAATTTAACATCCCTTAATGGTGAAAGCAGTATAATTACATTTAAGAATAACTAGACCGACCAATCAATGAATGGAAACTCTTTATTATGTTTGGAAGAGGGAATCTGCAAGAAGAGTTAGAAGAAGGAGGAAGATGGGATTTTCTATGATAATGGTACTGTGGTCTGTAATCTACACTCTTCTAATCCTTTCAGATACAGATTGAGAGGGGATGGTAGGGGTAATTCAATTTTACTTTTAAATAAATGTAATTTTCTGTCAGTAATTATGTTCATCTGGCAAGCTGAACAGCTAGAAACAGGGAAAACAATAAACAGAAATGACTCTAGCAACATCTTTCTAAAAAGAAAGTCCCTAGAAGCTGAGAAAAGAACGTATGTAGTTTCCTGGCTGGATTTGTTTTCTGCGGGCTTGACTCTGCTCTCTGAAACAGTCTGCTGATCAGCAAGCCATGTGGAGGGTATTTCAGATGTTTCGCTTTGAAAATAAATGATGATTCCACGCTACTTCATACAGGGCAAAACCCATCTCCCATGTTCATAAGGACCAGCTGTGTAGTCCCTGTCACTCCTTGTCACTCTGACAGGGGTGGTCCCTTATACACCATTTCAGTTCTAAACATTCTTATGTAGTGACAGAATTTAGAGGCGGGGGGGAGGGGAGGGGCAGGGAAGGAGGAATTGTTTCTTCCCTGCTGTGTCTTTGTGCTAGAAAGGACGAGTGGTTCTGTTCTCAGACATCTAAAGTTTGATAGAAATCTTGGTCCCTTATCCAGCTGGTTTATACCCAGCTACCAGACAGTCTTGAGCCTGGACCAGCTCATTCTTCAAGATTAGAAAAGCTTCCCAAGTGAGGTGTCAGAAGGTATGCTTGAAGCCCAAGAGCCATTTGGAGAAGTCTTAAATGTTGCAAGTCTCTGGGAGCGTAGCTTAAAGAGATAATGGATTTGGCAGTGAAGCTGGCCAAACATATTAATGTTTCTGCATTACATCCTGCCCCAATCTTCTTTTTCCTGCTCCAGTGATTAAAGTTTCCTCTTCCACATTTGTACAGTTGTTTCTGGAGCTGTGCCACAACCTGCATCACTAAAATGATACAGGCTAAAATCAACTTATTTTGGGGAGGTAATTCTTCACAGCAGCTTTTGTCCAATTACACTTTTCTTTTTCCCTTTAGAAATAGGCAAGAGATTAGGAAAGACATGATTGTGGTTCTGGGGTTAATTTGTAATTTATGCTGTCTGGAGAGGTCTCTGTATATTTGACTGATGCTATATTCTACACAGGCCTGACAATTCTTCATGTGTAATGTCATCATGTGAAATATAAAGGAAATGAGAACTGAACTTGCAATTTACCACTGTGAAAAGTCCTGCTCATTGTGATAAAGTATTTACCATGAGAGAAGAGAAGGACCTGTCTTTGCTTCTACGGGGTCTGTTAAGCAGCATTGCAGGGATTTCTTAGCTAGAATTTAACAGCTTCCAGGTTCAATTTCCAATACAGCTTTTCCCTTAGGTGCATGTTTTTCCCTTTCCTCCCTCACTGAAAGTCCAGGATGATCTGAAATTTCTATGTAGGAAGCTAACAGATGATGGAATAAATTTGTAAATCTATGATGAGTATGAAATAATTGTTTCTCCAGAACATCTTTTTGATGCCACACCGGGAGACTACTGTGATTTAGTCAGGAAAATGTAGTGTACATATAAGAGAAACATTTTGTTAGTCAACCTATGAATGTTTTTACATGTATCTTTCGCTTTTTCCAGCTCCTTAAAGACAAAAGATGGTTCATTTTAATATTCTCTCAAAATTCCAGCAAAATCACCTCTGACAACCCAATCTGGTAATTGTACTATATTTGCTAATGGAGCTGCAAGAATAAATATGGTACAAGATTCTGCTCACATTTATGGCTCTGGAAATAAAGAAATAGCAGCAAGCAGTTGAAGAAGTAGTGTGGTTTAATCCAGCAGGCAGCCAAACACCACACAGCTGCTCGCTCACTCCCCCTCCGCCCACAGTGGGATGGGGGAGAGAATCAGAAAACAAAACAAAACAAAAAATCATGGATTGAGATAAAGACAGTTTAATAGAACAGAAAAGGAAGGAAAAAAAAATAATAATAATAACAACAATAATGACAGAATATACAAAATGAGTGATGCACAATGCCGTTGCTCACCACCCGCCGACCAATGCCTAAACAGTGATTGCTACTTCCTGGACCACGCCTCCTATTTATACACTGAGCATGACATCGCATGGTATGGAATACTCCATTGGTCAGTTGGGTCTATTGTCCTGGCTATGCTCCCTCCCAGTTTCTTGTGCACCTGGCAGAGCATGGGAATCTGAAAAGTCCTTGACTAGCAGGGCACTTAGCAACAACTAAAAACATCAGTGTGTTATCAACATTCTTCTCATACTAAATCCCAAACACAGCACTAGGAAGAAATTTAACTCTATCCCAGCTGAAACCAGGACAAGAAGAAAGAAAGAATTTATAACATCCGTGTCATAACTAAATGGTTATAACTTTGCAATATTCAGACTGTATCCACCTTTTCTAGTACAAATTACCTATCTTAAGAGAACAGCCAAAGAAAGGCAGAAAAGCATAGTTCTATTCAATTTATCAGTTAAGGTACTCAATTACTCCTTACATGAAAAAAGAAAGGTACAGACCCATCAGCTCTCATTACTGTCTTTTTGTTTGAGTGGGCAGAACAACCTGAACTCTAACTTTTGTATTTTACTTTTTGCATTTGAACACTGTCATCCAATTGGGAAAAAGTGTGACTGGACTATAAACTGGGAGTTACCAAACTTAAAAAGAGAGACACTTGCCTTGACCTGTACAAAACCAAACTTCAGTGAGGATATAAAACCTAAAGAACTAAGTACTTAGTACTAAGAAAGTAGAAAAGTAACTTTCTTACTTTTAGAAAGAAAAGCACTTTCTAAAGTACTCTTTTAGAAATCAACGTGTTTAACTGCAGTTTGCAAGTGGCACAGAGTCACACACCTGAACTTGCCATGCAGAGAAAAATTGCATCTTAAAGCCCATTAGTTAAGTTTGAGTGATTGCATTTTACAGACTTGTACTGACAGAGCTGGTCTTTACACTGAGGACTAGTATGAATTGCAGTGGTTATAACATCAAATGTTAAAGAACTGCTTTAAGAAGAAGTACATTCAAAGTTAATTCATTTGTTTATTAAGTAACTTTTCATACATATTTTTCCTTTGATATTTTGTTCTTCCAAAGGCAGCGAAGGGCAAGGTCTTTTCTTTATGTGCTGAAATTAGGCTAAGTCTAGAAATGTCAAAAATAATATTTGTCAGTGAAGACTGCTAACTGATGCTGATTATGATAATGCATCTGATTCATAAAAAGATTAAGCCTTTTGTTTTAAATAAAAGCATCATCTGCCACTATTCTTTCTGAAGGTCAGCATTTAAGTGCTTTTAAATACATCTATTTCTTCAGTGTGCTTCTTGGCACTTACTGTACTGCTTATTTCTTGACCTTCAGCAAGGTAATTTTTTCTCCCAAGTGTTTTTTATGTTTTGGACAAAGTATAATAAGACTTCTGTATTCCAGTCTAATTAAAGATAGCAAGCAGTACTACTTCCAACAAAATTTTGTCTCAGCTTTCACTTATGGTCAATCTCGTTCAGAGATTCTGTCTTTTTTAAAAATAAAAATACTGTTTTATCAACCACTAGTTAAAATTGATCACACAAAAAAATACGAATGACAGCATGGAACCTTCTGATATAGAGCCTTTTTGAAGGCCCAGCCTAAAATTGTGCTTGGTACTTCCCACAGAAAACAAAGAGCATCACAAATGGACTTGCCACTTTCTGCTCTAAGTAGGAAAAAAAAACCCAACAAAAAAGCCCCTTTGACCTTCTGAACTCACCTTCTGTAACATTAACGCATATATATGAATATAAGCATTACATATATTGCAAGTGTATGTGCATATATGACACATAAAATAAAAAAACAGTTACTGAATATTCTACAGAAACACCAAGTGTCAGAATGAATTCAACACACTTAATATACTACTGGAAGATGCTAACGATATGATGCACCTGGCATAGGAATTTATAAAGAATAAACCAAGAAAAGATATATTCAGTTATAATGTTATGCCTTAAACAATTTTACTGCAAGTTTATTACAAAGCTGAACAGTTCAATGTAATTTTGGCTGTATATGAAAATTAACATTTTTTTTTAAAATATGCAAATACTTTTCTCATAATTTTTTCTTCCGCTTGTTTATACAGAAATTGCTACCATGAGTCATGCTGCCTGTGTCTGGAAGGTAGCGTGGAATGCTTTCTAAAAAGATAACTGTTCTTTCTACATTTTCACCATTTATATTAACCCTATATAAAGGAGGAAATAAAAGATGAGTTTTTCTTATTCTTTCTCTTAAAAAAACCTTAAAAGAGAGAGAAATTTCACAGTATATTCTCTTGGAAAGAAGTGCTCTTCTTTTTTAGTTACCTGCACTGTGCCTAATTCTAATACAAATAAATATAAGACAAATCATCTTAGTTCATAGATATGAATATCATTGCCATATCAGTGTGATATAATGGCTTAAGTTTATCATAATAAAAATTTCTTTTCCCTATGAAAATGTTTATTTTTCCAGTGGGGAAAAAAAAAGTGTAGACATTAACTGAAAACTTTTGACATCCAAGTACCTCATTGTCCTATTTAGTCCGTGAAGAGATCTTTCAGGACAGACATTGCTTCCCTTGGTGCACAAACAATGCTGTATATTAGTAGCTAGATAACTGTGAGTTATTCCAGGGTCTGACACGCAGCTGGAAAGCCTGACCCATAAAAGGAAAAACAAATTGCATTGAGCTCAAAATGAGAATCACTCTGAAGAATAGAAACTGATGAGAAAAAAACATAATGAAAGATTGTAGGTGAAAAGAAAGGTGAAGAAAATAGTGCTAATGCAATAGTAAGAATCACTCAGCTCCCATATTCTGATGTCAGAAATACATCCACAAAGAAGAAAGACAGACAGGATGAGAAAATTCTTGAATGACAAACATATGCAAAATGTAGAACTTAGTGGTTGATCTAAACCAGCTGGACTACAGATTCAAATAATTTTTAATTTAGGAACATTCTGAAACTTAAGTGACATTTTATTTTTCACTATTATTCAAATATTTGTGCATTTGGTAAAATTATAAATTAATCTTGACTGCATATTAGTTCTGTTACAATCCATGATAATCCAGTCTCTCCACCTCAGATTGTAGTGATCAAGGTTATTTCTTCCTTCAATATTCTCCCCACATTCTTATTTTTCTCTTAAAATATCTTTCCTGTTCCTGATTATTATTCATATATCATTATTATTATTTCATATCTGAGTAAGGTATACCCTAGGGTTTTCTATAATATCCTGGCTGCTTTGACATTTTTATTTTTTGACAATGTATTAAAGAAAAAAATCCATCCACTTGCAGTTTTTCAGTTAACCTAATCAGGACAAAGCAGGGGTAAACTACAATCTGTAATAGATTTCTTTTTACTTAAGAGGTGTTTATAGAAGAGATGGAGGCAGACCTCAGAGATGCATGGTGAAAGGACAAGAGGCAATGGTCACCAGCAACAAGGGAAGAGCTGACTGGACATGAGGAAAAACCCTGTACAATGAGAATAGTGAAGCCTGGGAACAGATGGCTCAGAGATGCTGTGGAACATCAGTTCCTGGAGAATTTAAAAAGTTGACCCTGAACAACCTGATGTAACTTTGAGGTTGGCCTTGCTTGGAGATAGTGATTGAATTTGATGACCTCTAGAGGTTCCTGCCAAAGCTTTGCTCACACAGTAAGCTCACACAGAAATCACTCTCCCATCGAGTGCTAGCTGCTTTTCGTTTTGGTTCTCACTCATCTTGAATTTATGATCTGGGATGTCTGGATGAACAGAGTCTCTGAAAAACAGGGGTTAAAGCAATTGGCTACATATGTACCTGAGTTCTCAATCCATCTAATGGTTTTGAAAATGTGTATTAAGGTTCAGAAATAGCAAGGTAAGAAAAGCCTAGCATCTGTCGAGATTGTACATTCTGTCCAGAAAACAATTCTATTAAGCATCATTGTTGGTCCTCAGGCACGTGCACAAAAACCTAAGAAATTGGTTTTTATCGCAGCAAATCACTGTATGGGGAAAAAAAAGCATATCACTGTATAAGTACTTCTCTGCAGCCCAGCAGTAATTTTGATAATGACAGTACTGCATACTAGCCAGACAAACACTGCCCTGATTTTACATTCACTATCTGTACCTGAGAGGCATGCACAAAAAGGTATTGTGAAAAATTATCATTTAGACTGTAAAACTGCTTTGTACTGTCAGATCAATGATGTGTACATTTATTTTAAAGAGAACTAGGAAAGCCTTTCAGATGAAATGTATACAGTCTTCTTATGGCACCCGTACCATTAATTTATAATCACAGTGTTTTGGAAACAGGACTAAGACAACTGATACTGAAAAGATTAGCTTCCATATCATTGCCACTGGTTTGGAAGGATAAAAAGTACTGAAAAAAGGAGGGAAATAGCTATTCGCAGTAGTCCTTGCTGAAAGCTGTGTGCGCCATAGAGTCAATGTCTACACGAATAACTTAACCAGGTCTCAAGCCCTGTAATATAGCCATCCCTGCTTTTAAATTGCTAGCACACTCTCTGGCACAGATGTGGCTTGGGTCAACTATAAGAACATTTCAGAGAATCCAGAGCACACAGATATCCAGGGAAACTAAAGTTAAACTAAAACTAAAAGAAAGCTATTCTTAAACCAGTTACTTTCCTCAACAAATTTAGCAACTGTTAAGAAAGACTTCATGAGAAAATATTTCCTGTTGTCTAGTTAAACTATATATTTGATTAGTTATTTTCTAGAAATAGATCTCAAAATTTGCTGGAATTTCTTGCTGGATCAAAGAACGTGGGATTTTTGGTTTGCTTTGTTTTGTTCTGTAATGACTGAAAAAATCCTAACAGATACAAAAGTACTACTGTTGTTATTTTGAGATACAAATCAAGCAAAGAATCAAAATGCCCCCAAAATAGAATTATTTACTAAGTTAGAGGTAAATTGCTGTAACTTCATTAAGGAGCCTGAGAATACTGCTATCATGTCAGCATCTTGAGGACCATGAGGGATAGGTTAGCGGAGCAGAAGAAACTCACAATTTGCTGGCAGTCCAGGCTGAGATAAACAAATAGCTATGAGCTTCAAAATTTAGAAACTTACTTAATGAACAAAGCATTTCAAATAAAGAATACATGAGAGGTTTGAGAGAAATATTTACATCCTAGGAGAGCAAGAATTCTAGTACAGGTTAGCAATGGCATTTCTAGATTAGAAACATATTAAACTAAGTTTCTCAGAATTCCTCATTGATTTTGCTGAGTGCACCATCAATAAATTTGACCTGTTTTATAGTATATAATACACAATTTATTGGCATCTGGTTTCAGCCTTCCCTGCCTCTCCCTCCCCGGAACCATCACATATTAAATTCCAGAATCAGATAATTCATATTTTGGCACCTAAGAAATTGCAACACAGAGAATGAAGTGTTCAAAAACTTGAATGTTAAGAATTGCCTTACACCAGATAAGAGGTGCCTATAAATTGATAGTCTGTAGCTGACAGTAGCCATTATCAGATAAGCCTTTAGAGGAGTGTCTCCAACTTCCTGTGAAGAAAAATACCAATGCACTTATATACTGCAGGCAACATAATACTTTCCTTTCCCTGTCAACCTCAGTTTTAACTTTCTCATCTCCAGCAGCCACAAGCAATGGTCTGTAACTTTATACTCTTCTTTAAAGCACCAACCCTTCTCTTAACACTGCAGAAAATAATATAAAACTCTATTAGCCCTTTTCTTGACCCTGTGTCCCTTGACTTCACTTTTACCAGTAAGACTTGAATCTTGGTTTAAAAAATAGCATTTTGGAAGAACGGCTGTTGGATTAAAAAAAGATTGAGGAAGAGTGCTATGGAGAACCTTAACAACGCAGAGTGTGCATAGCATGGGGTTTAGCAGTAACAGAGGAAGGCAAGAGGCAATGTGTTTAGAGGAAGAGCAGCCACAGAGGACCTAGCTGAAAGGGTGAAAACATCTACAGAAAATAAAAAGCGATTCAAAAATACATGAAAGTGGTGGAAAACATACAGAATAAAGGGGTTGGAAAAGCGAGCAAAACATCATAGGACTTCTGGCCGTGTTTTAAAGATTTTTTCAAATGGGGGTAATTATTAGAGAGCAAAGATATATCTTATATGAATTGAAAAAGTGGCTTATACATATTCCAAATATTTTGTCTACACTTCCTTCTTTCATTTAACTGTAGGGTGGTATTTCGGTGACATTTCACTCAGATCTGATGCTACTTTCCATGAATTATGGCTGCTTAATTTCAGCTAACACATTGCAATTTGGCTACTGAAAGACGAGAAAAAAATTAAACTGTCAAACTCCACTGCTGCTGCAATAATAAAACGGTTTCTATATTTTTCTAAACAATTTCTTGACTGAAACCTCAAGAATGATACTTAGAATTTAATTATAACTTTATTTCAAAGTTCTTACCATAATCAATTTTTTTAGTATATGAAAACTACTACAATATTAAATATGTGTAAATTTTTTTTCCTATACAAATATATGAGCATAGGCCCCAGAGGAAAGAACTGGACAAGAGAATTGAGTACACCAGTTATGCAACTGTGCCACAGCATTCTAAACCAGAAATAGGCCACAGAGCATCTATCCTGCAATTTGCTACTCATTGCAGGTCTCAAATCTCCTCCAAATATTTTCAAACTATTTTTAGATTTGCAGGGTAAAGTAATTCCAAGGAACACAACAGCCATCTTAGAGAAAGTAAGCAAAAGAAATAACAAACCTTGGCAAGGGCAAAAGATGAACGCAGTCCGGAAAAACGGAAAGGTATATCATACTATATACCAGCAAAAAAAAAAGAAAAATTAGTGGCCAAGCATACCACATGCCAGCACCACTAAGTCCAGTGCAAAATACAGTTATCTTCGAAACAACATCCAACAGGATAATCTAAATACCAAAAGCAGTCTAGCCAAAGCAACACCGGGTCTATCCTGAATTACTGTGCCCTGGTCAGAAGAAAGACCACTTCCAGAATGTGAGCTAGTCAAAACTACCTCAGATATCGCTACACTGCAGATGGCACCACCAACAGTTCTGGAGTTCCTTGCTTCAAAAGGTAACAACATAAACTATATAAAAACATAATAAACTGTATACAAAAATAAAAATGAAAAACTACGTAAGCTACAGTCTTATGAATGGTTGCATTCAACTAAAAAGATGTTACCTGAAGAATCAGGCTTCCATTTATTAATTAAGCTGCTAAAATTTACCTTTACTCCAGATGACAGAAATCACAGAATCACAGAATGGTTGGGGTTGGAAAGGACCCCTGGAGGTCATCTGGTCCAACCCCCCAGATCAAGCAGGGGCACGTAGAGCCAGTTTCTCAGACCTTGTCCAGATGGCTTTTGAATATCTCCAAGGAGGGAGACTCCACAACCTCCCTGGGTAACCTGTGTCAGTGCTCAGTCACCCTCACAGGGAAAAAGCGTTTCCTGATGTTCAGATGGCACCTCCTGTGTTTCAGTTTGTGCCCATTGCCTCTGGTCCTGTCACTGTGCACCACTGAAAAGAACCTGGCTCTGTCCTTTTTGCACCCTCCCTTCAGGTATTCATATAATTGATAAGATGCCCCCTGAGCCTTCTTGCCTCTAGACTGAACAGTCCCAGATCTCTCAGCATTCCCTCATAGGAGAGATGCTGCAGTCCCTCAGTTACCTTTGTGGCCCCTCACAGGTGCTCCATCTCTAATCTAGCACAAATGTGTTCTCTGGAGATAGTGCAGCTGTGAGGTACTGCAGATGGGCAGCAAGATGGGGGTTTCTTGGGAAAGAGAAGGGCTTTTTTCTGTACATATTGAACACTCAGAATACCTTTTACTCTCTCTCTGCTCCCACTTTCTACCCTTATACATATAGAGAACCTTCATAAACATGTATGTGTTTTCACACACTTCTGCATACACACACATTCATACGTGTGCACACCTATCTCTGTCTCACTCCCAACCCCGTTAATATCACATACAATGCAATGTCACATAAGCAGTAATGCTACTAATGGAGGAATAAACGAGCATTTGATTATGGAAAGCAATTATTCTTTTTAAGTGCTGTACCTGGCATCTAAAAACTTTAGCTTTGGGGGCATTACAAATGTACTACATTAGTCAGTTCGAGCTGTATTAGTAGCTCTGTAGTCAGCACTATAGTTTGCAAACATGATGAAACCGTACTCTGAGAACTCTCTGCTACAGGCTACTATGGATAGTTCATATTCAACCTACTCCAGAATATCAACTAATCCTTATGACATCTATGAAAAGCAAATATTACCACCTTTCTTTGGAAATATACTTTGAACTCTGTGATGCACGTTATATTAAAAGATGCCAAAAGTAAACAACTTTGCTACCTGTTACCACTATTCAGTTCAAGGCAGTTGTGCGATTTTCCAACCGGGGCACGATCAGTTTGGGAATGAAAATACCCTTAAGAAGAATGGAAATATGGTTGTACATTAGAAACAGTTACTCATAAGCACCAAGAGTGAAGTTCTCCATAAGAACAGCTGAAGACAGCAAGTAGGAAACACCTTCAAAATCGCATGAAAAGACATGACACAACAATCACGCTTTATCTGGCGTACTTCACTTTTCTGAGCTTACTACTTCTTGCTGAGCAATTTGCATTAAAACTAGATTTAATGGCTACCTTTTCTAGACAAGCAAGTGAGCCAAACAGCCTGGGACTATGGAAATAGTAGGTTTTAAATGGCAGGGGCTTTCAGACAAAAAAGGACAAGGTGTTTCTAAGCGGCTAAAATTAATTTGAGGCAACTGTATCTCAGTGCAGAGCTGTGGAGCCTGGAAACAACTGCTTTCTTTCTATCAAATAAAGCAGAGCCCAAGAAAACATTTGATCTGTGCACCTCTTAAACACAGGAGTGGGAACAGAAAGTCTGCTGACAAATAGCAAAGGAACATAGATTCATGCTTAGATATGAGAAATGTTGTTCATATTTAAATACAAATTTGTTTATTTGAGAGGATCATGCAAGGATTACACCTAACTCTGTAGAGGTAGAGCAGCTTATTCCAGTGAGACCCTGTGAAGATGAGGCCTCTGTGCACTATAGCAATATGGATAAATAATTTCTATAGGAAACACTGTATTGAAATTACTTAAGTTAATGAACAGGTGTTAAAACACATTTTACAAAATGAAGTGTATGTAAATCAATCATATGGCAAAGACCTTGGGACATTCTACAACTACTTTCTATGTATAGCTGGAACTAAGCAACCCTAAAGTGGGCATTTATTGGTGGCCCTGGAAGACGATCAGGACATCTGTGCGCACTGTGCACATCCCTTGAAACTCGTGGGGCCTGCGAAAAATTATATGAGCTAATAAGGGATTAAAAAAACACGGAGGTGTCTTGAAGTACCTCTTAACTATCTATCCTCTTCTTTGTGCTGTGATCCCTCCAGCTGCAGCTAAGGAGCTGAGACAACACCAATTAAGCCCTTCCTCAATACACAGAAATGGAGATCGTTCCCACTCCTTTCTTAAATGTTCTCTCTTCAACCCTTATGGGAAACCTGGCAAATAGGTAGGGCTTTGAAGCATATCCTGAAGGTCAGCAGTGAAGGGGAAAAAAAAGTAAAACTTGGCTTAAAAACAGCTAAATAAAGGACTGACATCTTGCCACTATTATCTATTTCCACAAGAGGTAAATGAGGTCATGCCTAACTGCATTTATATCAAGCTAAGCAGCCCAAAAGAACAGCTCAAAAAACCCTTTAGTCTTGCCAAGGTCCTAAACGGTCATTATCTTACATAGGACAAATTAAGGGACATTTATTGAGGGACTAGGAGAATCTTTAATTAAGGTGAAGAATAAATCCTGTCTTGCAATCCTTATACTTGTTTGGTTCCAAATTAGACCTTAAGTGAAATGGGTAGGTTAAAAGAAGAAGAGAAGAAATAGATTCTTCCATAGGTACCTGCATGTCTGTGAAGCTTAAAGACATAAAAACATCGAAACCCTCCAAAATAATTATATTGATTTCTTAAAACAAACAAATAGAAAAGAAAAATGTCTTCTATTTAATGTTGTCCTAATTAATTCTGCAAGCATTATTCTTGTGCTCTTGTGGAGTTAATTACAAATCAGTTTAGTATAATTAGATATTAATATCCTCAGCAATATTTTCTAATAACTCTTAAGTTAACATTGCTTGATAGAGATGTTTTATCACTGTAGGCCATATCCTGCAATCCTACAAGAACCAGCCGATTGCTTGCTGAAGACATATTAGACAGCATTGCAGAATCTGGCCTTAACATTTAAAATTTTAATGATAAAACAGGGTTCATGCACATTGTTTTTAGAAGCTATCTGAAGAATTCAGGTGCACATTATTCACATAGAATCATTCCAATATTTTTTCCCAAATTCAGAGCATAGTATGAATTTTCATCTCAGCATTTACAAATGCATTGCAAAATACAAACTGCAGGCTGATGTTACCTAGAGAAAGATTACTGACCAATAACTAGGGTCCTTCAGGATGTGTGATTGATGGGCAGATTTGTCCCAGCCCTTATGGCCCTTTCTGGAGGCATACAGCCACCAGCAAAGCATGGTGACCACCACTTCAGTTTCCTCTCAAATGCAGAATGTTAGAGAGAAATTCTGAGCAGAACTCTGAAGGGTGGGAGAAAGATTATGAGAAATGAATCAACACATGAACAACATGTCTTGAAGCATAGCAGGTGAATACAGTGTCCTTTCTGTCTTTTGGCCACCACCATCCCACAGCTCCATTCAGACTCTGTGAAATTCCCAGCAGTGCTTCCCATACATTCAGTAATTATGGAGTTTCTGATTCTTCACAACTACAGGATCAATTTAGCAAGTGCTGCATCAGCTCTGTATACCACAGACAGGCATAATGCAAGGTTAAGACACAGAGAGAGCTCCAAGTATCGGCTAGACAAATATCAGTCTTCAAAACATTTCCCAGGAAAGCCACAGACATAGCTTGAAATACAAAGAGATACCTAACTGTCATTTTCTTATTATATAAGTTTCATTACTGACTTCGGTCCATACTTGGTATATGAATATTATATAGACATCAAGAATCACTTGATATTGAGGGTGCGAACAACAGTCTTAGCTGAAGAAGTTTCATGAAACAACAGGTATGTTGATATCTTGCTTAACATGGAACTCAAAAATCACCCTCATGAAAAATTTTGGATGACTTTTTAAGAATTTTCTATCTTAAGATAACTGTTTTCAGCAAGGTTCAGCCATAGGATTGGTATTTCTGTCATCTTTTTGGCAGCAGTAACTACAACCAGAAAGGATACCTTCTATAAGAAGAGTAACAAGGACCAAGCGCCGGCAGCCCAGAGAGAGAGATGCTGGGAGCTCTGGGGACAGATTCTGCAGGAGAACAGAGTTTCTATTGGGGTAATAGGTTAACCAGTACCCTTTGAGACTTGAGGTTAGAAATTATAACTACAGGCTCATGACAGGTGGATATATGGAACTTAATCAAAGTGAAGAAAATCATAGAATCATAGAATCAT
>NW_009206825.1:651-912 GCF_000690835.1 Fulmarus glacialis | reverse complement strand
GGTGGGGGGTGGGAGGGGTGGTTTGTTTTTACTTGAGCCTGCCTTTGTATCCTTTTTAACTTAAAGAAACAGAGCCACACCGGTATTATATGTGTATAGTTATATTGAGTTTGCAAACTAAACTGTCATGTTGTGAAAGTTTGTGTGTTTAATTTTTTTTTCCTTTTTTCTGTTTTGTATGAGAGAGAGGTTAAAAAAGGTTTGGTTTACACTGAGTATATGTTGTCAAGTGGCAAAAGCCCACATCGCTCTCCTGTTCTT
>NW_009206825.1:299-620 GCF_000690835.1 Fulmarus glacialis | reverse complement strand
GCAATGGCTTTAAAAACCAAACAAAACACCTCCATCCTGTGATAAGTACCTCGAATGGATTCAGCTTTACTCCTTTGTAACTCATCCTTACATTTCAGCATATTTAAACAAACCAACAAATGAAATACTAATAGTTAAAAGGCTGACCACGTGGCTTTGCAGTGCTGTTCATCCAGAAGCATGGCACACAATGCTTGTGCATGTGGAAACTTAGCGACTGTCAACATACATTCTCAGGGATTTATCAAAAAAATTAAAAAAAGAATGAGAGCATTTATTGTACTGTATATATATTATAGTATATGTCTGAATATTGAAAAA
>NW_009206825.1:0-208 GCF_000690835.1 Fulmarus glacialis | reverse complement strand
TATGTAATGCAAAATACTTGAAGCTGCAGTAGCTTGGTTTTAAACAAAAGAAAACCTATCAGAAGGACTAAAGTGCGCCTTGCTTCAGGGTTGGCTCAGGTGGTGAACTATATGCTGGGCATCTATGCAGAGCCACCTTTTGGATTGCATGGTTGGACTGATACCTATTGGGGAAAATTTTATATATATATATTTATACAACCCGTGT
>NW_009206824.1:8794-37101 GCF_000690835.1 Fulmarus glacialis | reverse complement strand
ATATATATATGTTATATCTAATATAAAGAAATATATTTGCAAATTGTCTTACATCATCTTTGATGTACTAGCTATTTAGTTACTCGACAAATAACTAAAAATTTTTAAATAGTTCTTTCTAAAGCAATAGCCTTACATAGCTATGTAAGTAACATAAGATGTTTCTTGTCTCTGACTGGCCTAGTGCTACTTTTGGAATGAGACTTTTAACACTCATCACTATGAATGAAAAGTTTTCACATTCTGAATGTTTGGTAATATTCATTTAAAATTTTCTGTTACAGTGACTGTTTCCTCCAGTAAACGACTTTCTTAGAATATTCATACACAGAAGAGAGGATTACAGTGGATCACTCAAAAATACGAAAAAACATTTCTTGACAATGATGTGAGGTATTCACCAGCCTCTAGCGCAGAAGGGAGGTAATGGCTGTGGGCACTGGAAGTCATCTCTGAAGCTCCCAGCAGCTTGCGAACAGGGAGATAAATCTGTTTGTGTTGGCTTTGGTTTATTCATCACATAGATTCTCTACTTGGACTGACTGACCTGTTCTGGGATTGTTGCTGTTAGTTTTGGGAAGCTTAGCCTTGCAGTCGCTTTCATCCTACCTTACGCTGTTGGTGATAGTGGGTGGAAGCAATAGGTTTTAGTCGTCAAAATCTGATCTTTGTTTATATATGTACCAATGTTTATCCGGATGCATACATTTTCACGTTACGGTTATAACCAAATAAATGCATTTTTTCTATTTCTGAAATTTGCAAAAAAATAAATTTGTACTGCACAATGTACTAGAAAAAACATTGTGTAAAACCAAATGATATTGTTTTCATACAAATAGATGCTAACATTTTTCTAAAGGCCGAAGTAGGTATTTTTATTCACAAAATGCTGCTGTTTCCCTATAGTGATGCATAAATGGTAGCCTGGTATTAGCCTGGATTCAAACTGGGCCTTTAACGCTTCCACTCTCATTTTTCAGAAGTTCAAACTGATGGTGGCTGAGCTATCAACAAAAACCATGGTGCCGCGATACTCGAGACGCTAAATGGATTTGGAATTAATAAACATCCGTCAATGACTTTCCTACTGCTTTAACTTTACACCATATCTTAAAAGGATATATAAGCAACACAAAATTTTTAACTATTTGATAAAAAGATTTTAGTACAGACAATCAGCTACTGAAAACAGCATCTCTGAAAACAAGAATCAGTCTTGCCATCCTCAGACAGCTCTCCAAGGACATTCTTGCTGCCCCGTGCTTTAAAATGCACCATATTCTGTTGTCTCCTAGTTTTATTTCCATACACACATACATACATATATTTATAGCATTCCCACTGTGGCAAAGGGAGTTATATATAGCATCTAAGGGAAAAAAACCCAACACAAGCTTTAAAAAGTTGATTTAAGAAAGGAAAGCACGCTTAGGTGTGATTCAGGATACAAAAGGTCTGTTCTCATTTCTTTTCCACTGTGCTCAGAAGAATTCCTCTCAGTTTATAGCCCTTATTTCTCAGTACGATACTCCCTTCACAGGTAGCCAACAAATAGCCACTTTGCAAATAAAATTCCCATAGGGTGACAATTCTTGTAGGGTTCCAGGGCTACCAAGCCCACCCTAGCTCCAGACGCAGAGCCCAGCAGCCCCCCTCCCCTGTATTTCACTGCTGTCTCTGCTGCACAACTTGGTGGCAAAGTACGTGTCACCTCTCCCTCCGAGAGCTGCCTATGTCCAGGAAAGTGTCTGACCTCAGCTATTGCTTACTCCGTTGGCTCAAACGAAAGAAACCTCTGCTACGGCTTTGAAGATCTTACCTTCAAACTCTGCTGACTGAATAAAGTGAGAAAAACAGTATGTGAGAGTTATCAGAATGGCTTCAAAGGAAGCTTTAATTCTTACGTTTCCAAACTTTCAAAAGCTCGACTGCACAATCCTCTTCTAGTGAAACTCTTGGTGTATTGACTTACAACAGAACTCACAAACTTACAACTTCCCAAGGTTTTCACGCAAGGAGAAGGGCTTGCCTTTTTTTTTTTTTTTACCATATATATACTCCAATGCACGACGTGTTTTTTCTGTAAAATGATGACAAAAGGAGTGCTTGTTCAAGTCACAGGTAGACCCTGGAAGAACTGTAAGACCGTCTACAACTGATTGTACTGATCAGTTAATTAAAACTGAACAGCTTTTATGATGTGAAACATTAGGTAGAGAAGTGATTTGGGGTTGCTGCTAATATGTATTTTACCGTTTGCTTTCATCCTGATTACTAAAACCTTTCAGCACAGGGCCATTCTGTTTCATAAAGAAGCACAAAAGCAGCAAGTGGTAGGTTGTAGTGGTGGCGGTGGCAGGACAGTGGAAGATGCCTTTGACAAAGCTTTGCTCAGGACCCTTACTTTTCAAAAAAAGTAGACTTATTCCGCTCCCCGTACATGTGCCTATCACAAATTCACCACCAGACTCTGACCTATCTGGCAGAGCCAGAAGAGATGTCAGAATGAACGAACGAGTTACATAGATTAAGCTGGCCTAGATCCAGTCAGCCTAAATTCCACCTAAATCCTTGTGCCTGTGCTTATTATTGGCTGCCTCTAGGTCTTATCTCTGCAGAGAAAGTCAGAACTAGCCCCCACCACCAGGAATGGGCAGTTCCCGGGTGAGGGCACTCACTCCTCACTCCTGCTCAGCTTGCAAAGAAATATTCAAGATTCACTAGACCAGAGAGAAGAAAAGTTAGGAGCAGCATCAGCTGCTCCAGTGGGTATGTCATATTATTTTTTAAAAAAGTAAAAAAATACCTGTTGGTATTATACCAAAAAATCTGTATTCTTCAGAAGATGAACAGATACCACATTGGCGCCAGCCACCTTACTGATCCAAGTCAGCCCAGCTGAACACAAAATTTGTCCTACCCAAACTCTTTTGCAGGGGTAAGACAACCTAGATGCTGTTGGTTAGCTTGGTGATTCTCGCCGTGTCTTCAACAGTTAAGATGGGACCACATCGGCATTTAGATGAAACAATCAAAGCTTTCCTGACGAACAGTTGCATAGCACTGCAAGGTAGTTTGCATTCCTGTGTGTTCTTAAATTAAGGTATTCACTACTTTCCAAGAGGCTAAATTTTTATAGGAGACTGTCTTTTACAATGTTCTAGATATGCTGCTATTTCCACTGTTTCCAGCTTGTACCAGAGTTACATATATCTAAGAAAAGACCAAGGTGACTAATAACATCAAAATCTGTCTGAGATCTCATTAATGCTTTCACAGAGTGGTGCTACAATTAAAAATGCTGGAGAGATTAAGCATTTTGTTGCATTTTGAATTAATGAAATATTGTCTAAATTAAGTAAGAAACTGACAGGGCATTTGTGTTACAGAATAAAGTGTACTTTAAGAAAACACCTCAAAACAACACAAGCATTTCATTTATTTCTAGAATTAGAGACCACGAGAAATTAGAGTGGGATGTGCATATATATGTATATAAATAAATACATAAGTATGTGCATAATTCCTCTTAATGAGAAATGTGTATATGTATTGTGACATATTTTGACTTGGCAGCAAGTATGCAATTGAGACTGTTATTAGGAAATGAGGCAGCATTTGTCTTCAAGAGATTTTAAGACACCCAAAAACCTCACAAGTGTGTTCTAGTACATAAGACAATTATCAACTTTATATTAACTTGTATATACATGAGTTTCAATAACTGAAAGAAATAACTGACAAAATTATGAAAAACATCTTTGTTCAAGCTATTTCTTAAAATGTGTTTGATTTTTGTCATCTGTATGTTTGGAGTCCGGATTTCTTTACTATTAAGACCCTAGACTTTCAACCCCCTGTTTACAGAGCTCCCACTGAAATCAGGTCAAACCTTTGAAGTAAATGGGATTTCTGAACATGAAAGATTTGTGCATTGTTTGCAGTGTATCTAGGGATATTTTAATGCGTAATCTGATAATAATTTGAGTGTCCTTATGCAGGTTTTTCAGGTTGCATAAACGGCAGAAATATTTGAAGGTTATTCCTCCTCCCAAAAAAGGTAGCAGAAGCATAAAGTACGCATAATATCATTAAAATCATACCGACTTTTTCTTGCTGAAATTATTAGCAGAAGCAGTGAGTATTTCATTTTGTACTACAGACATCTTAACAACCATTCATTATCCTTTGCTATTGTCAACACAACCCATTTTTAAGTACTCTAAAGGGAGAAACAATTAGTGAAAGTTATTACATAATAATTAATATCTTTCCGAGACCAGACTGTTATCCAAAGTGAAGAGGGCATACATAATTTATGTAACCTCAAGGAAGCAGAATGAGACAGATATACCTCAGACCTGGGCATATTTTCTGCCGCTTTTTAGCCACAAGCATTTAAAAAAAAAAAACATTTCAAAAGATCATTCCACAGCAAGCAAATTAGTTTTCATGCATATTTCTTGGCAGATCATACTTGCCTTACTTATGTGTGTTTGTCCCAGTAGGGCTGATTCCGCCCTCATTTTATGTCAGGCTCACCCTGATACAAAAAGATTGCAACCAAAACCTCTTCTGGTGTAAACCAGGTTAAAGGAAAGCAGAATTTTGAGTGCTTTTTCCAGCAGGAGGCTTAGGCCTGAGCAGTATGAAACTATATAACATTAACTGTCCACATTTTCATGTTAAATTGACTTATTTTCCTGTAGTGGACTCTCTGAGATTGTAAAGGCTCT
Source organism: Fulmarus glacialis (assembly GCF_000690835.1). NCBI lineage: Eukaryota > Metazoa > Chordata > Aves > Procellariiformes > Procellariidae > Fulmarus > Fulmarus glacialis. The sequence goes on along the minus strand of NW_009206824.1, from coordinate 32,362 downwards.
ACAAATTAACCAAAAATGACAACGTTCTTGTATTTGTCATTACACTGTATATTGTTAGGTAAGTAACTAGTTAGGTAATTTTCAAGAATTAAAAGAGTTAATTTTCATCATGGCAGAAATCTGGACTATCAGTCTTAATAAAACCTGCCCATCACCTAGAGAAGCTTTTAGCTTCATCAGCTAAAGATCCCTCGGAAGGGACTTCATGTTTACCATGCCTCATAGAGTGACGATGTCCCCAGGTTTACCTGTTCTCCTGGCTTTTGTTTTTTTTTTTGGCTCCAGGCATGTGGAACTTTTGCCAGGGCTGACATTGTCAATGCACAGTCAGCTGGACATACATCACTTTGGATTTCTTGCCTTTCAGCTGTATTACCTCAGATTGGTAGAGGAGACCTCATGCTGGTCTAATTCCAGGAATAATTCCAGACATCTCAGCCATTCTCCTCGGGAAGATAGTTCACTATCCATACACCACTCTGAAACATAGAATTATTAAGTGCATTAGAAAAAGATGTTTGCTGTAAAGCATGCTCATTTTTCTACTGTAAATAAAACTTGAAAGGACAAAACCTCCTCTCTGATTCTATGTGCAGTACACTGATGCAGATGTGCACTCATCCACCAAGAGAAGATGAACCATTCATTTTACAGGTAGAATGACACAGAAAAAATTGCACAATAATGTTTCAGATATTTTGCTCTTTAACATTCTTGTCATGCCAAATTCATTTATATTAAGGTAAAAGGACAAATGGAGTAGCAGTATCAAGCACCCTAAGTATATGAACAGCACTGGAAAACCCCTAGTTTTAACCCCAGTTCTGATAATATCTTGTACTTGACTTCTAGTAAACTCTTTACCTCTGTGTATACCTCTATGCCTGTGAAAAGGGAATAAAAAGATAATTTACTCTTTGCCACAGTGACTGATTGTGAGGCTTATTACCTCAGAGTAGGTGTACTGTTTTAAGGCATTATGTAATAGGTATTTCTATTAGTGAAGGTTCATGCAAGAAATCTCTTTTAGAAATATATTTGCTGGGCATAAAATCAGCTTAGAGCATGAGTAATTTATGAGACAATTTTGCAGGACTGAGCAGCATCTATTTAGCTCAGATCTTTTTGTACAGGACCTGGTACCATTTTACCAGCTGAAGTCCCAAACTACCTCTAGCTAACCAAACAGACCAGAATAAACTCTTTTTCAAGTGCACAGATACAAGCAATCTAGATATTCTGGGCTACGCTGAAACTAACTGTCCCATTGTGTTCGTATTTGAGCTCAGACTTCCTTGATCATTTCCATGGACCAGGTGATAATTTGCAGCCTGATTTTGGTCTGAAGTAGTCTCATTGCTCCATCACCAGAGAGCATCACACATAGGACTTGTGCCTTCAGGCAGCCAGGACAGGGCAGATCAAGCCACTGGCACAGTATTTAGTTCCACTCTCATTAGGGTAGGTATCCAAAGACGCACACAAGGCTTGTCTGCCTTTAGCATTAGACCTAAAATATCAGTAGTCTTGCAGGCAGCCCCTGCAGAACTGGGAAAAGGGATGGAGACTTTGGTTCAGGCATGTGGGCACCCAGCTTCCAGTAGCGCGTCCATCTGATGGCACCGAAACTCCTTTCAAATCCTGCCTGTGTCCATCCTACACGCATAAAGCAGAATTGCATCAAGACATGCTCCAAAGCACACCAGGTAAATAAAAGAAGGAAGCAGGCTACTGAAGCAGACCTGCAAACTAGCTTTGGTGTTTCAATGCAAAATACTCGGGTATGATGCAAATCTTTACACAGGGAGCCATGAAGTCTGGTAGATATCCTCTACTCCTAGACAAAGTTTTGGGTTCTCTGTGATTTAGAAAAATCACATGCTTCAATTTCTTCATCTGGAAAGCAAGAATGGTACCTTCCTCTGGAAAGAAGTTCAATAAGCAAACTGAAAAGCTGACACAGGAGAGCTAAGAACAATTAATATCTATACTTTTGGTGTGCTGGGGACAGATTCGTATGTGAGTAGCAACTTTATACAGGAAAGCACTTGATGCTTTTGATCTATGGCAGCATGGAATCACATATTTATGTAGGATAGATTGTTCTTCCCTACTTTGTAGATGCAACAGTGTCCTTTTTCCTCCCATACTTTTAATTTTCTCCTTTCTGATGTCATTTCCTTATAACTGCTCAAGTTAGTTAGATTAGCTCCATTCACATATACTGAATCAGCACACGCAGAATCAAAAATATTACTGTTAATTGTGGTACAGTGTGGAGCATTAGAAAGACATACTACAGAGATGTAAATATGCAGGAAAATTTAGGGTTGAGAAATATTCTTTTTAGAGTTTGGATTAATCTAAGTGATGTGAGAGAGTAGATGTTTTCCAGCATTAACTAGATAAAATTATCAGGACATGTAACACTACATGTGAATATTGCCTTACTGCAATAATTGTATGCGACTGGATAAAAAATACACTTCTGATACAAGCAGTGCTGAATTATTTTATGACTGCGGTTAGGACAAGTTGCTATTCTGAAGTTGTGACAAAGTTCAGACTGTCTAAGGAAAAAAGAGATGGAAAGACATTTATCATTTATAACTTCAAGACAGTGCCATTCATAACCTCCAGACATCCAATGAAAGTAAGTAAAATATCTTTTTTCAAATTTCAAAGATATTTAAGTGTACTATAGGCAAAGATATACATGTCCTCGAGAGGACATATCTATGTCCTTGAGATATTGCTATTCTCTGAAGTTAAGTAAATTTGTTTTGCATTTTAAAAGTACGTAAGTATACAAGATACAAAACCACATTTTTGTAGAAAACATTTCTCAGAAGTGCTTTGCTAATAATTTTAAAAACATACCCACTGCTGATTTTTTTTCACCTTAAAAAATCCAAAAACTTCATTACACATTTAGAGGCTGCTAATCCTTCTCCATACTAATTTGTCTCTGTATTAGATTAACATTTCTTACCCGTTGGCTCTGTCTTTTGGGCTGCGTCAGGTTGCAATGCAAGACATGTTTGTTGCCTGTGTTTGCAGAACTGCAGTAAGAATAATGTATTGTGCATTCCTGATGTAGCTATTCCATCAGGTCACCTCCCCCATTTGAGTTCAATGGCATGACTAATGAACGTGAAGTTAAGCATGTGCGTTAGGCCCTGAGCCAGCAAACATTAGCACAGGGGCAGGGAAGCGAATCCATGCAGAACCCCGCTCATTTCCGTAGGGGAATACAAAAAACTGCCACTGTTGGAGCCAACGTGGACCTTTGAAAGCAATTAAAACTCAAAACATTTCAGCTCCGCTTGCGTAACAATCAATTAAACAAACAAACAAACAAACAAGCTGTTTTCTCCATTTTACTTGGTTTCCCAGTACTATCATTGCAAATAATAACAAAACAATAAGATTGCTTTCTTTATCATCTGTCACTCAAAATGGGAAACAGCCAGCCATACTTTATATGGAAAAACAAAGGACCATTCAACAGGAGCATCCCAAACTAACTAACTCTTTGGAAAACAGCTTGGAAATACAGGTTAAATCGCAAACATGGTATTCTGTTGTTTTGTTATTTTACGCTTCTTAGATAATCCCTATCAATATATCAGTCTACACAGAGCACTTTCTGACTGCAGTCCTCACAAGCGTGCTCCAGCATCCTACTCCCAAAAATAAATTATTATCTCATTGGAGTAAATGCTTCTTCAGGCTGAGCTGTGATGGGGTTACACCTATACAAGGGCTATCCATAGTGACGCACAGATGTGACTAAAAGGCCTTGTAAAGGGAATTCAACAAACAAGACCTCAGTGCTGCAATATTTGCGTTTAATGTTATGCATGTGAGTCATCTAACTACCCTGAAGGGGATTCTTGCATACATAAGTATTTGCAAAATGGAAAATGACATATTTTTGATGCACAAGAAGGAACAGAATTGAGTTTATGTCTCAATCTCTTATAGCTCTTTGGGGTTTTTTCCCACTGATTCACATTATGTTATTCCTAGACTTCAGTCTGATGACTTAAACTATACAACTAAGACAATAGGGTTGATTTGCATTCATTTTCTCTACCAAAAATAAATTAAAAAAAAAAAAGAGAGAGAGAGAGAGAAGGAAATTCGGACCATTCAGCAGATCAGCAGACACATATGGTTAAGAAGTTTCAAAGCTGACCTTTTATATGTTTATATACATATGTGTAATATGTACATGTATAGATGTTTATATACGTACACATTAGCTGGGTATATGCCAGGTTCCAAAATACTAGAATTTGTCTCTCATGTAAAGGAGAGAATGATACATACAAAAAGACTTATTCCACTTACTGGCAACATTTAAGGGATTGCTAACTTTTTGTGACATACATATGTGATTCTCCTGCTATGTGCCGAGTGAGGAAAATTAAGTTTCTAATAATTTTTCTTTAGAGTATGAAAATCAATTTCTTGAAAAGTTAAATTCTTATTACAACTTCAAACTTCTGAAAACACAGTGCAGTCAAAATCAATATTTTCCCACAGATTGTCAGGCTTTTTAAACCAAGTGTTTATAAAGCTCCTTGAATATATATGAAAACAATTTTTAAAACTTGATTAAGGCCACCCGAAAAGACTGTCTTTTATTAACAATTTTAGCTGCAAGTGCCATGTAGCAGATCCCAGCAAGACAGAAATGATAAATAAGCTGGAACTGCAGCTATTAGAAATGCAAGACTGTAATTTTTAAGACTGATTTAAAAAAAAAAAAATTGAATGTTTTCCATACCAAAAGAAACAACTTCTTCCCATGAAGATGTTAAAACAGCCTTGTCCAGGCTGCTTAGCAAGGGGCACTCCAATACCAGCAGGTTCAAGAGAGAGTTACGTGACTCACATCTCCATCCCTGGGGCAAAGGCCCCTTCAGCATCCTCCTGTATGTCACACCCTGCTGCTGCTGCTGCAGACACGGAGCCTCCTTTGGAGCTCATTCTTGCTCTGACAGCAGCCTCAGGCCCTCGCTGAACTCCCCGTCTCCAGCTCACGTTTCCACCGCCTTGCAACCGCCCGGCTCCCGGTGAGCCCTGTTACCCAGGAGAGCCGGTCGTCACGCACCGTGCATCCTCTCCCACCGCTCGAAACGGTCCCCCTCCTACTCGCTGGCTTGGTGCATCCTTGATTTGCTCTCCCTCTGCACAGATCCCCTGTGCATAGGCACGGCCAGCCCTCCCCCGCGAGCCGAGGAATGACCCCCAGGATGCAAGGCACACTCCTGCACTCACCCTTCCCAGGTGATGCTGACGGGTGTTAGTGACGTGACATTCCACCGCGGCTACCACGGTGTGCTGTGGGCAACGGCTGTGTGATCAGGTGCCTTCCTGGCCCAGAAGTGACACAGGAGTACCGCTTTTATTAGCCACACAACCCTTGCCAGCAATTCCATCAAGTTATCAACACACACTCTCGTTTTAAACATTTTTGTTCTTCCTCCCAGATTCTGTGTCAAAACGTCCCTCCTTTGCATTCCAACTTTCCAAAATGCGTTTTCAAGATGGCACTGCAAATAGTCCCTTCAAGCACCTGTGCCACTTTCTGCAACTTTGTTTGTCTGCTTACTCTGAAAATGCAAGAAAAGTGATCTTAAAACCCCTGAAAATAAATTCTCAACTCCTAGTGATATGACTGATCTTATTTTTTTACTATTATTTCTACAGTAATATTAACAGCAAAATAATATGAAGCATAGATAATTGCTGTAAGGAAAAAAGCATTAATGTATCAGTGCTTGAAAACCTGGTTTCTATAAGTTCTGTGTGCTTTCAGGAGCAAGAATGAGTGCTTATCATTTCTGAAAATATGGAGGACAGCGGACAAGAAGTTTGGAGTAAGATTTTCAATGCAATTTGGCGGGCGGGGGGGTGGGGTGGGAGAAAGCTATGCTATCTTTGGCTTCCCAGAGAATGTCATCAAATCACAGGCTTGAGAGGGACTATATCTTTTCTGTGTAGGATGGAAGATACTAAAAGTCTCATCAATTGTGTGTTCTCTACCACAAAACTTCAGTAGCAAAATATTACCAAGTTGCAAATAACTTTAAAATAAAGGACTGCATGGGAAAAGTTTATAATATACTCAGTAGCTCCTGTAAAAGGACAGATTGTACCAAGGAAACCAGAGTAAAATTTTAAAAGTTCTAACCACTAGGCTAGGAAAAGGGCTGTTCAGTGATACAAGGATGTGTACTTATCTGTAGTCAAACAGAGCGCTCGTATTTCATAAACTAGGTAAAGTTGGGCCATGTCAGTGACTGAGATAAGGGATAGGTGATACCAAAGTCTGTTTTTATACATCAGCAGCTGGCATGCTTCTGCATAAGTGAACATTAAATTAAACATTCAAGTGAGCAGTCAGTTGCACTACTTTGCCAGAAATATGTCTTTGCTGAGAGCAAAATCCAGGTCCTATCACTCTGTTGGTTAAAAAAAACCATAATAATGAATTGTATGAAAGTTACCACCTAGTATGAATATACATAGTACTCTGTGTTTTGCCTTTTCATCCAGTACTTATATGAATTATAAGCTTAAAATTCCTATTTTTGATTTCATGAGAATACATTTTAAGTCACACAAATCTTCCCATCACAAAGTCCATTGCAAATGCTGATTCAGATTTTGCAATTACTCACAGGATCCCACAGTTGACAAACCAGTCCCTATTCTGATCTGCTTGCTAGACTCAAACATCTTTGGGGAGGGTAAAAAACAATCAATGTTTAATCAGATAAAGTAAAAAACTGGCCCTTTCTGCAGTGGGATGCAACAGTCTGGAGGAGAATAACTCTCCAGTGACTGACGATGAAACCCTGTGCGAAGGGTCTGAACCCTGGATAGACCCATTCCCAGGAGAAGGTGGTGATTGCATGTAGCTGAGCAGTAGTATCTAGTAGGTGAAGAACCACAACCAAGAATGTATGTGAAGAAAATAAAAAAAAAAAGATGTTGTTTTTATCTGGCAATGTAACTGGCAATGGAGAGTGTGTGTGTGCACGGGATTTTCTCTCTTTGTGGCTATGCTTCTCATTTTTCAAAGAAATAGTATCAATCTGTTTCAAAATAAGTATGAGCAGTTTGGGATAAATGGAGAATACAACCTCACTTTCTCAATTAAGAGTTTGTAGAAAGGCATTAAGGCAGCTAGGAACTACAGCAAGAGAGGTTTTTCTATTCCACGTACAAGGATATCATCACACCTAAAAATAAGTTTTAGAGGAAAGTTTTGATATAAAATTTCTGTAGGCTCAAAGAAAAGAGAAAGATAAGTAACAAAGGTGCTAAGGTGCGCTACTTTACCAAATTCACTTTCAAGTAATCTTGATTTTGTTGGAGGCTGATTTATGAGTGGGTGGATTTGGCAAAAATGTCAAAGCACAAGATCTTAAAAATAATTAAATATTAAAACAACAACTTTTTTTTTTCATTAAACAAATAAATTACAAAATTGTATATTTGGTTAACATTTATGTCATAGTCTAAGGACACATGAGAATTCTGGTATACAAATAACTGCAAAAAAATTGGTTTCCCTTTTAAAAACAGAGGACTCTTTTGCCAAATTGTTAAGTGATGATAATTTAAAGATGTTGCTCACAGGCTGGGGGATCCATAAGAGTGCATAGGCCTGTGTCCAGAGATAATACAACACAGGCCTGAGGCAAATAGCAGAAGAAAATTTAGATATCAGTGAAACAAATAAATGTCGTCTTGTAAAATTGAGAGATACTTATGTCAGGTCACATAAAAAATAAAACCAAGACGGTTCCCAAAGGAGTTGCAGAAGGTAATAAAAGATAACAACACAACTAGGGTTAAAACCAGGAGAAGATATTCTTCCCAGATTTGTTTCCATGCAAGATCAGAAAGAACATGGAAAACAGGTGAGGTTTTTTCTGACAGATCAAATGAAAATGGCTCTTGACTGAACTTCCCTTCGTGTCATTCATTCAACCCAGGACCACTGGATGAACCAGTACTACTACTTCTGCCTTACTTTCCTCAAATAACCTTTCACAGCAAAGCAGACTCACCTTCAGGTTCAATATGCACATCAGCCTGAAAACTCTGAGGATACTTTCAACAGAGAATAACAGATATACATATATACTTATCTAGCAAAAAGCTGTGACAGAGCTTATAAAAAGGCACCCATAACACTTGAACACATAACTCTTAATTTGCAGATCAGTTCAAAACCTCACCCAAACTGATTGCAAACACTTCTGTAGTTCATGTCAAACAGGTTAGTCATCACTAGGGTTCAGCATGCTGAATCATTCTTTGCGCCTATTTTTTCAACTGAGCAGCATTTGCACTCTGTTCGCTCCACTCAAAATGAAGTTTGAGCTCCACTCAGAAATGAAGTTTTCCTCTAACTAGTTTCTATTTATTAATTTACTTGAAGCCCAAGCTACATTTGATGTTGAAGTAAAAAGCCTATTGAAAATTGCAGATTTTTTTGCTCTATTGGAATTTCAGGATAAAACTAATACTACTACTGTTTTGCTACTAAGAATGCATAATTTCTTTTTTAAGTTAGGCATTGTACTTCCAAAGCAAACATCTTCTTTTCCCAGGGAAGTTTACTTTTACTACAGTCTCCACACAAGTTTGAGAACAGGATAAAATAAGAGGACAGATGCAAACCTCACGGCAAAAATTAAATAACTGCAGTTATTTAGCAAAAGCAAGTTTACCTTAGGGTTGATTATTTCAATGTCTATAACTTGAAAAATAAATATGCTTCCAAACATTCAGAAAGATCACCTACATTGCTTTAATTTTAATGCTGAAAACTGGAGTTTAGCCAGAGCTCCTGCTGGGGAGAAGGTGGGTGTTTCATAACTCAGTTCGCTGAGGATGCTCTATGCGAATGGAAAGGAGGAGACAAAACCACACAGACGAGGAGGGGAGCAGACAGCCAGGGCACCAAGGGTAACATCATTAGTAGAAAAGAGAGGGCAGAGGCAGGTCAAAAGTCTAGTTCAAATAAGGTAGGACAATGTTATGAAGAGGTTTGAATACAAAGGCAGAAAGCTTGAATTTAACCAGGAAGTGCTAAATTTGAGAGATGGCAACACTTTGCAGGACGTGCCTAGCACCTTGCAGAATTGTATTTGAAGACCAAATTTTCACCGCTGGTAGGACATTACGCATTAGTAATGATTGCAGAATTAGGTTCCAAGTGTTTGGGAATGTATCTGGAGAAACGATACGGTATGATTGTCAGTTTATTATCATTAAATAGAAGTATCTGAATGAAATGAAGAAAAGGAAAATGTCAGCTGAACAAAAGGAAAACGTTCCTAATGGTGAATTCTATTAGACTGTTGAAAATTTTCCCAAGGGAAATAGTGGACTCCTCTTCTTTGCAAGACAAAACACTGAAGAATATACTTTAAGGAACAATCCTACAGTGGCATAGAAAAGCATTAGACAACCTATTAGGTCTTCACCATCTTTGATTTCTATGGAACTGAATAGAGCCAGAGCAATAGAGCAGCAGTAAGAAACAACAAATATTATTTTAGCAAAAAACCTTACTCCATTAACGTCAGTGTGACCTGTGAAAATGTAAGTAGATAAGTCTTTGTTACCTTGGCTGAACTGGAAGTACCATAAATGCTAATATTGGTACTTTTGCAAATATATATTCATGCAGGTGTCCTAGTCCAGGACAAACTACACATCTGTTTTGAAAACTCCTAGTCTTGTGAATAAGAAACAATGGATCATAATATGGGTAACATAACAAGATAGCAAGATAATACCGCATGCCATGTAACACAAGTATTGAATCAGAATATAAGGCATTTGCATGAAAGTACAATCAAATGTCTGAGAGTAATCCACTGCATTAACTTTCTCTGCACAAAATATTGTTTTGCATTGGTAGTAACCCTGAAGAAAAAGCCCTAATAAAAACTCTATCTGATCATTATTTAATATATTTTTATGTCTTGAGTACTTTCTGTGTAATTTTGAAAATTTGTTTCTTACAGAATACCATGAAAAAATATTTTTAAAATATTTCTGTGCTAATTAATGTCAATTAAAACAGTCAGTCACGTGATACAACATGAAGCAACAGAGAAGTCTTGGTGCAAAGTCCAGTAACTGGAATAATGTTATTCCTGGATCTGCGAGTTTGCAACCAGAAGCCTCAAACAGAAGAGTAAAAAGTGTAAAAAGCAGCACTGCTAAGCTGCATTTCATCAGTGTCGCTGTCCTGATCTATGAAAGGAAAGTTGCACTCTGCCTTCCATCCTCCAAAAATAAAAACCGACAGTATCGTGGGGAGCAAAGAAGTGGCTACACAGAACTATTATCCCTACACAGAACTATGTCGGGTTTTTATTTTGATAACACTCTTCCCTAGAATTGGATAAGGAAGTTGAAGTAAAACTCATTTGGCCCCATGCCTGCTCTCAAAACGACAAGGGTACGAGCAGGGAATGGTTATGATCAATAGTCAGGACTAAAAATGTCACACAAACAGTGCAAGGGCCTGATTGCAGTTACAGCTGGAAACCTTCACAATGGCACCATATGTGCCATTCATCCCGTGCTGGCCTTTTGTAATAATGCTTAGACGTGTATTTCCAAAAGTACCACGAAGAAAATTTCAGGGATCTTCCCCGTAAGGGGGTGCAGCTGCCTTCACCGTGTGGCACTGCTCTGTGTAGTGCATCTGAAAACTGCAGCTGATAATCTGTATTTAACGGGACAAGTTCAGCTCTCTTCCATAGTCATCAAATTTCATTTTCAACACCTTCTTTTTATTAGAAGCTTGCAGATAGCATTGCAGTGCCCTCCTGATTTGCTGTATTCAATTTGGCAAGCATTATTTTTTCCCCTCAATGATGTTACCTTTATATTCTGCATAGTCGCATAGGAGCAGGGGAAAAAAATCACTTAAAACAGCGGCCCAATCGAAATGTTTTCAACATACTGATTTTCTTATTGCTGTTATCTTCATGGAAGGTATTATTCATGATCCCAGTATAGTCCTATAATAATGGTCTCTGTAGGGCAAAATTATTACAGAAACATGTTGTCAATTTTAGTTTCTGAATTCCTTTATTGTTGGCATCTTATTTTTTATTTAAAAATACATACCTATGTGTTTAAAATGTATTTTTGTTTTTAAGAAGAAATATCTAATCCCTATGCATATGGTAAAACTAAAGGCCAGAAACTGAGCCAGAACAGTTGAAAGAAGGTGAATAGCATATTCTAGTTCAACACTTGTCTCCCTCCATCTCTCACCATGTAAGTGATAATGCTTCAGAAGAACATCTTACATTCAAGAAAAATTGTATAGCAACGTAAAAGGTCCTTGGCTTATACTGAGTCTGACTTGGCCTCTGTGGCTAAATGTGTTTCTGAAACTCTTCTTCCACCCTTTTGACTATTTTGATCAAGAAAGGATAGTGAAAGTAGGTAATTCAGGGTTAATAGAATTTTTAATGTTAAAGACATTTTACTTCCCTTTTTTCTGTTAAGTGACAGGGAAAAAAAGCAAAGAAAAAAATTATAACATCCCATCAAAACACTGGTGTGATACCAAGTCCCAAGCCCTTGGGACTCTTAAAAAAGGATTTGGTTCAAACAATGATTGTGATTTCTGGTGTGTGCACACTGTACGTACTTGATTGCCTGCTGGGTCAGAGGTCTAAGATCCTCAGCAGACACTTTTGGAGAGGGGCACTCCCTGTGTTGTCACAGAAAACTTAAAGTTCTTCATTCCTTTTTTTTATTTAGCAGATAACCCAGATGGAAAAAAAGATGTTTCTTCTTAATGAATGGGAAACATATAGTGACAGAAATAATGTTTCTTGGGTCTTAAAATGAGCCCCATTTATTCTGAGACATGACTTTAGAATTTAAGTCTAATTAAGAAAGAGCAAGAAATGGCGTCCTAAGACTAGTGATGAGATAGCAATAATGTCCTATTAGTGTGCATATTTGTGCATAGGCAGATGTGATTAATAAAGCTTAGGTTTATATATCTTTTTATTGGAACTGAATTTTTAAAGATTCCAGGGAACTCTAACAAAATATTAAGAAAAGCCTTTTATGACATTGCTAGCGATTCATTACATTATTTTGATAACAAAAGAGCTGAAATGATTTAGCCCACCTCTAAAATCTCCATATTCTGTAGTTTCAGAATGCATATGCACATGTCGAGGCGAACTTGAGATGTTTTATGCTATGCAGGGTTGTAAACTTGTCTCACCTTTTACTGCTTCTATGATAGTTAAGCATACATAAAATGCACTGTAATTTTGGTCTTGTGATTCTTGTCACAATTGGAGAAGTCTTTAAATAATGATTCCAGCAATATACAGGTTTTCCTATTCACATAAAGAAGGGTACGATTTTCGCATATTTATGCCAGGCTGTTTATTAAAGGTACTAAACCAATTTGGAATTGTTGGCTGGTGTGACAGATAACCGTATAACCTCATGGCACGAGCGATCTAGACTCAGAGATACTTCACTAACTTAAAAGAAAGATCATCCGCCAGTACTTGAATGAGAAGACTAGGAAAGTCAAAAGGTGTGCGGAAGAAAGAGGAAGAAGAGCTTCACTGGCACACGGGGAGAGAACAAAATACATATTGGAAGACATGAAGAAAAGAGCTATGTGAAAATCAGACAAAAAAAACCCAAAACAGTAAAAGAAGATACATGCAAAAGGCTTGCAGGAGTCTTCCTCTGCCTCAGAAAAGAGTGGATCAAATTTTACAGAAAAGGACTACAGATGCACAGCTTACATCAGATTTTACAGAAGAAGGGACTCTATGCTTTTACAGTGCTCTTACAGATAAAAAGAAAGCTTCATTTTAAAGTTTCAGTGGAATATTTGATCTATCAAATAGTCCTATTAAAGAAACATGCCTTGAAAGTAGCCTAAAGAAATCTTGTTTCAATCACATTTACTGAGGTTTAAAACACTGTAGCCTTAAAATTATAAAATTATTGATGTCTTATAAAATTCTTAAGTTTAAGATATCTTCAATTTTTACAATGGAAGGACCACATTGGTTTATGTACTTAATATAATTTCTCTACTGTTTGTTTTTTTTTTTTTTCAAACAAAACCTTTAACCACAATGCTGATGAATTTTTAACCATGGCTCTCCCAGATGCAATTTCCCTTAGTTGTGTGGGAATTATGTATCCAATGGAAAAAAGAATGGTAATTGATATTCTGGATCAGATCATCCTGACTCTGTGGCTGGCCAGCACTATTTACACAGAAGAAAAATCATTAACACACAAGAACATCCCATGATGAAGTTACCAGTCCAGAGGAAAAGTTTTTTTCTTTTACTTGTTGATTAGTTATCTGCACAGCATATAACTTCTCATATAACATAACTGTGGCTACTCAAGTTGTCCACAGCACACCTGATACTTTGCTGGACTATCATCCTGGTTATTTCTTATGAGAGTTTCACACATCAATTATGTAGCTTAACTTAAGAAATACCATTTCCTCTCCGCTGGTATAAAACATTCCTTTCAGTTTTGACCATGATTTCATTCACTAAGTGTAGATTGCCTTACTTTCTATGGCAGGAGTTACTACATAATGCCTGTGGCTTAGTGTGTTATTTTGTTTAGACTGTAAATACTACACACACTTTGAAAAAATGCCAATTGTTACTGGATGCATCCTATGATTTAAATAGAAGATGAAATCTCTTCCTGAAACTTGCTATTTGCAACTTCATGGGACATATTGTTTCACTCTTGCAGCCATACACAGGTATTTTGAACAAGGTTATTTAAAAGAGCTGTTAAAACCCCAATAATAGAGAAATGGGATACATCAGCATTGCTTTGGAGTTTGGAGGTTACCTTAAGACTACCTTAAGACAACATTAACGGATAGGCAGAATTGACGGTTTTTACATGTAAGTCAAGGGAATACAATCATGAAGCCAGAAAAGTCACTGTTGAAATACTGAGTTATAGGGAGTATGAATTACAGTTCTTTCCAAAACAGTTAAACTGTATCTATAGGTAAAATTTTAATATCAGAAAAACACAAAAGCATTGCAAACTGTAACTGAAAGTGATTATATGAAAAATTAAATTCTACATTTATTATGTAAATAATACAAAATCGGTGCGAAATATATTTTCATAGCTTATAAACAAAGACTTGGGTGCTTGATTCAGAAACATGTTAAGCTGGTCGTACGTATTTCAGCAAGCACCACTCATTTCAGTCCCCAGCGGACCCATATTCAATAAACATATTGTGTTTTCCTCAATTTCTTTGCTCAAAATCATTCACTCAAAAATATGGAATCCTAAAAACTGTGCTTGAAAAACATCTCTGAATCTCAGCTACATTTACATTATCATTCTATAATCGCAGTTAATTGCCAATTGGGTTAGTTGCCATTTTTATCTACCAGAGCATTTTCTGGGCACTCCCCTTACGTTTGCAGTGCAAACCCACAATAGGCCTAGTGCCCATGCCAGTGACGTTCTCCCGTACAGGAGATTTTTGTTATCTCAAAATATGTAGCACAGTTCTATTTGGGATTTTAAATCTCACTTCTCCTTTTTCTCTGGACTGTTATATCTATCAAATTATTTTGCCTCCTCTTTTCAAAATGGTTGCTTCCATACTTTCCAAGAATCTTAGTGGGGTTTTTTGGTTTGGTTTTTCTTTTTCTGTAAAACATTGTGCTTGGTTAAAAAATTTGTCTCTTTTCTGCACAGCAAAGTCTTGTGTTTATCTTACTAAAGCAAAGACAGGACTCCCACTTACATCTTCTGGAATAAGCCTTTTATCAACAGCTATTACATCATTGAAATATCTTCCAGGTTCTTTTCATAGTTCAGTCACCGGTCCATGATGTCTTACATGTTTGGAAGTCTACTTTAGCCAGCCATGGGCATCTGAACATTTATTATCTTAATCAGTACGTATCAATGCCAAGAAAAAACACTTAGCCAGCATGACAATAATTTACCATAGAAAAAATGACAAACATTTTTCCATCCAGAACAAGTGTTGGATAGGTGACAGTTTCCTACCAAAATTTGCTTGTGCTGAGAAGCTCCATACTATGAAACTTAGCTCTCTGGGAGCCCAGCAGAGATTGATGGTGGGTAAGAAGAGCTGGAGTGGGGCTAGTGAATTCTCTTTACAAAGCTGCCATTTTAAAAGTATCTAGGATTACAATAATCACAGTGTTAAAGAGGTACTCCATTATTCCATCACTAGATGGAAAATATTAAAAAAACATATATTCCCAGTTAACCTAACTGAAACAAATTAGGCTCAGGAGGGAACAGAACTTGCCTCTGCCACTATGTCCATATCTTGTCTTCTGTATTTTACTCTGCATATTTTTGTTACGGAAACACTCATGGCTGTGTAGATTCTGCTGTGTTTTGTTCTCTGACACAATTTTGTTCACTGGTATATGCTGTATATATTTTTTTTTTACCCAAAGCCATGGTTATACTAAGCAGAAAAGACATCATGTCATATCACCTATCTTATTGATGAATTAGTTAAGGCTTGTGCAATGTTGTGAATAGACCATGCTGTAAATGTGCTAACTATTATTTTTTGGCCATTCCTGTAATGCTGAACAATAATACTTTGGTTTCTTTTGGAGGCTATATTGTACTCCTACAAAGTCAGTGTGATTCCATTCACTTTATTTTGAGAAAATCAGAAAGCTGCATCCTCTGTGTTTTAGGCTTTCATACATTATACCCATGAATGTCACAGCCTCTGCATGCCTAGGGCCACATCTGTCAAAGGCAGACCCATTTTTAGCAGAGCGTGCTAGCATATATACTACAGGAATGAGTCTGTGTGAGATCTCCGTGAGAAGACATGAACCGCTATTCCTGAGCTGAAAAAAGAGTTAATATTTTTATTTCCCCCCCTAACACCACCTCAATTCAAAGACAGATTATTTTAAAGAGTTTACATTTACATATGAATTATAAACCAATAACTTATAGGAAATACGTAAATTAGGTAGGCATACAAAACATGACATGAATGTTGAAATTTGTATCTTTAAGAGAAAACCTAGGTGCCCAAGCAACCTTTACAAGCATAAATAAATCTTATGTGAATATACCCTATAAGCTTTTACTTACACTGCTGTAAATCTAAAGTAACTCCTCTGACCTTAATAGCTTTACTCAAGATGTACCCCTTGTACAGATGAGATTAGAATTTGGCCTTTTAACCTCAATGAAACTCCATGTGCAAGTAATATCATACCATGAAAGTCAGGATGGCTGAATCAGGTCCTCCTCATAAAACACCATCACTAGGGAAATGTTTAGACAGTGATTTTCAGAGGAATGTTTAGATCTATAATTGGGCTTAATTAAGTCAGTAGCAGTCTTAATTATTTACCAGCAGTGTCCCCGAACAGAATACTGAATTTAGAGTAACTCTGGGGGTATAGTTCTCAGAGTCTGTTTAGTTAAGAAAAATAATGGCAGTTTTCTTCTGATCTACCCTATCACTTTTGCCCCAACAACATTCTTCTAGTCTTTAAAATACATGTTGGAATATAGAACAAGGTTAAAGGCAATGCTCTGTCTTTGAGGCCTTCCTCAGGCTGAAGAAGAAATAGAAAAATGTTAGTTTTCAGCTTAGGGCCTGAAGAAGACCCAACGGCCAAAACATCACCTTTAACTCAGCTTCTATTTTTGAGTATCATTTGCTATCAACTCTTCTTTCATTTTCCAGCTTTCATACCGCTGCAGCACTATCAGTACTTCCAGTTATCCTATTTTTATGAGACATCAAGTTCTTTCTTTCAGAGGAATCTCACAGTGATCTCGATCAGGCAATTGATTTTTTAGCAGAACCTCCTATTAGAGTCAGTGGGGAATTCTAGTTAAAAATCAATGGCACAATCTGACCCAAAATGAGTGAACAAGTCTTTGAGAAAAGCAAGAAATTAATGACACCTTAATGCAAAATTGGATATTTTGCGTGAGCCCCTAAAAGTGGAACACTAAAGCATATGCATTGTCTTCATTTTTTGACTACTTTCCAGTTACATAGCGAAAAAGAATCAGATTTTAAGTGGATTGAGTAACAGACAGAAAAAACAAACTCATGTCAATTATCCATTATGAGATTTTTGCCACATTCCTTTCCGTACATTTCTTGCTTAGTAAAAAAACGCAATTATCAAGAAATATTCCTTTTTTATTGTTATTATTTTAGAGGTATAATTTACATTTCTAAATGTTCATAAAACATAGTTCTCATTTCAAACAACTCTTACACCACTGGCACACTGACAGTACCACATTTATATTCGTATTGTATGTTGCAGTATCTTTCTATTAACTACCATAAAAATACTGCCTTGTTTGAAGTACTATTTTGATTTTGTTTTAAAATTTTTACATTAGATTTATATGTTGATTTTGGTATACTGCAGTTTCATTTTTAAGATTATTTTTTAAATTGTAACAACTGTTGATACTTGTGAAAGTTACAAAACTCACAATAATGTAACTATGAACTTTTTGTTTTCCACATTATCAGATTAAATACAATGAAAGAACCATCACAATACCTAAACCACTGCTTTAAAAGATTAATCTGGAAATTCAGCTTTGATATAAAATATATCCAGAAGCAATACATTTTTAAAATGTTAAACAACTTCTAAACTGGAGCATCTATAATTTTAAATTACCTCTATGCTTGATACTGAAAAAAAAGCTGCACAAAATATTGTGATCCAACTGGAAAAATAATTCTTATCCTTAATTTAGGCTACTACACTTTAGTCTTAGGTGAACATGTTTCTGACAATATTTTTCACTTTATTAAGTTAATTGATCAAGCAAATAAGCAGGATTTGGTTTTTGGTTTGGGATTTGGTGGGTTTTTTTTGTAATTTAGGTTCAGAAGAAATTTTTTCATGAGTAAAAATGGCCACATTTAATAGCCACAGCAATTTCAGACTTGCAATCCAAAAATCTAGGGACTCCGTTTTTGTGCCAAAGTCTAGTGCAGGGAAAACCAAATGTTCTCAATGGAGGGATGCAAACTTAAAACTAATGCAGAAATTGAGGTCTGCACTGCTATCTGTATAGAATAATAGATGGGGGTTTAGAAGTGCACGCTTGAGTTCAATTTCTGCTCATATAGATTACCAGAAAGCATTGCTAAAATTGATGGTGATCATTGTGACTAAAATCACTTTTTAAAATAAACAGAGACGTGATCTTGGCTGTTCATTTGTCTAGGCTGAGAATCTGCCAGCTTTCTGGGCATGGGAATCAATAGGATTGCTTAAAGTACTCATAGTCATAGTAGAAAGAATCTTGCTCTTCATTACTCAGCCATTTTATCTACACTAGTCACGGATCTTGACTTTATTTCTATTGTCCAAACTGATAAAAGTGATATTTGAAGAGGATACGTGAGTTGGGGAAATGAAAAACAGTGGAAAAAATGGCTCTTAGCTTTTTGCTTAACCTAGGCAAGAATACATCTGCACAAAGAAATTAAGACTGAAGTCAGATTTCATAGATTATCTCTAGATTAAGATAATTTTTCTTGGGTTTAGCGGTTATGATATTATAACTTAGGTTAAGCTAGTTATGCTAACTAACATGCTCAATTATCACTTAAATTTTTGTAATTTTCAACTCCTGTTAATTTTTTTCTTCCATTTAAATCCATTCCTGATTCCTTTCTCTGTGTGAAATAAGGGTAGCTTCTGTTCTCTAGAACACAAATGCAACTGTAAAATAATGTACCTAAGTTCAAAAATTTAATACAAAAAGTCAGTTTCCTGTGATTTCTTATTTTGGCATTTTAAAATCTAATTCCAACATCAGGTATTCCCACATGTAAACCTTGCACCATGTTTCCTTAAAAGCCTTGTAATTTTGTTGGGTTTTTTTCCTTTATGCACCAGGTTTGTTTTTCAGTGTGCAGGCTCTTGCAGCTATGTAACTCCAATGATGAATCTAGCACTTGGTTACACAGGAGACAACATTGCGCTGTTCATATATGAGAAAAGGAATCTCACCTCCAACACCCATGAAGCAATATTAGAACACAGAGAGATATAATTCAATAACAATAGACCCAAATATTTTATCTGGGTTTTTTCCAGAGGAAAATCAAAACATTTCAGCAAACACGAAAGTCTTCAATAGCAATTTTTTTTTTCCATCAACTTTGTTCTTATGTTCTTCTCTTTTGGCCTGATTGAACAAAGACACAGTACATGCCCTCGGTGAAAGCAAGAATCCCTCAGTAATAGGCAGGTTAGAACCACACATAGCAAATATCCAGTATATCTGTACTGATACCCTGCAGCTCAAAATTCAGGTTCTGTGCTCGGTTGTTTTGTCATCAATGTTGCAAGAGTTTAGATACCCACACAGCACATTTCAGTCTTAGGAGAAAGAAAAGCCATTGCATTGCTCACTAGTAAGCTACCAACAAATAATAGCTGCAAAAAGCAAATCAGGTACAAATCTTGCTATTTAAAACATGTCCAGTTCCAGTTTATTCACATACAGAACTGAAGCATATAATAACAATCACAAATACAGAGTAAAATTGTTTGGGTATTTTCATATTATGTCTAGCAAATTAAAGCTTAAGAGTATTTCCTTCTTACTCCGGCAAGGGTTTACTCTACTGTGCAGTAATTTTTATCTCCCTGCTGTGTTTAGGATAAAGGATTCAGCACCAGGAAAGGAACAGGAATTATAAACTCGATTCAGCTGTATGACAACACCGCTCTCTGCCTCCGTGAGGAGCGCACCAGCTAAGCTCTCTTGGACTGATGGGAGATCTGACCCTCCAGTAACACAGCAGATTGATTGGCCACCGTGTACATATTTGCTTATATTTATATAAACCTGTTCAAGGTACCCCCATCAGAAGATCGAGATTTTCTGACGGGAAGTGGAAGCCTATCCCAGCTCTTTTGCTGGCAGTCAACTGCAAATCTCCCACCCATGTATTTTCCTGAACTTCTCCACTGGTGTTGTGGTTGCCATTTGCCTCAGTATTAAAGCTTAGAAAGGAATAGTCGGGTTTCAGATGCAGCTTGTTCTGTCAGAAATTCCTGATGTCCTACACTACGTTTCACTGATTGCTAGATTTGGGTCAGAAAAGAAATTTCCTTGAGGGCACATTGACTCTATCTTGAGATTTTAATTTATTGTTCTTTCCCCTGCATTTGAGAAGGAAACTGAAGACCTTCGAGCTGCTGAGTGTCTACTACAAGGTGCTGAACAGTCTCAGCTTCCATTAAAATTAAAATGAGCATATCACAGAAGGCACTTAGCTTTTTGCAGGGTTGTATCTTTGCTGGGTCCTGCGGGGAAAAAAATTTCACCTGGCCAAAGCACAAAAGTTTCAAGAACTTCAATATCCACCTAACCTATGTACACCATGTTGGTTGGGTTAACTGCCCTTCGTTATAGATTTTTATTTAATTAAAAAAAAAAAAAAAAAAAAAAAAGAAGAGAGAGAGAAGGAACCCTTATAATCACGTGTAACGTATTTATTATTACTTAATTTAAGAATTTGCTTATGAAGATGTAAAATCCTCAGCTGAGTCCATCAAGATTAAACTAAAAAGTGTCAAAACAGGACTGGCGTTAAACTGTCAAAATTAGGAATAAGGTAGTCTCATGCACCGTAAGACTGATTCTTTCCTTAAGAAAACTTCTTTCTTGATTCTTGTTTTTGAAGATGAATCTCCTGGATAAACTTGTCGTAAGAGTTATGCCTACATAGGCTTTGTATGAAGGTCTGCTGAATGCTGTGCTTGACCCCAGTGGCGGGGAGATTCAGCACTTATTTGCTTTGATATTTAACTTACTATAAAGTTGTCACCCTTATCCTGAAATCCAGTTTCAGTTGTGATCCTTACTGAAAGGATGATCACACAAGCTTATATCCCTGAAAACCACCACTGTATGTCTGAAATACAAACCCATTTTTCCAGCTGCCTGGAAGTGAGGTACACTTTACGACAACCTCCCGTTTAAGAGTTCTCCCCGTTTGCTCCAATAAATTTGCTGAAATTCTCCAGACAAATTACCCTCTGTAGATTTTTTTCATTTATTTATCATGTTTTGTTAAAATAAGTGATATCAGGGCTTTCCAAAAGTTGGTGGCCTTTCCAATAATTATTGTGGATAAATATTTGAATTTAATTTTATCTTTAACTAAACCAGTATCTAGAGGACAGTACATTGCCTTCTAAGTGGACATTCATCTAATACTTCTTGATGTTATGCAGAAGATCTCCAGGCTTAAAAGATGCTGGTCTGGAATGAATTTCAGGATAAGACACTTTGAGGAATTTTAAAAATATTTTTTATCAGATGAGCCACTGACACACAAGTTTGGATTCCATAAGCTTTAGTTTATTTGAAGCTTACTGAAGATGATCTGCTTAATTAGCAGTCAATCACCAATGCAAATCAGGAGTTTTGCTTTCTATGAACATTGAACACTGACCCTGTGGCTTCCTCATTTTACATGAGGTTGGACAATTGTCTCTCCTATGCCAAAATATTAGGACCATGAGGATTAATATTTAGTTCTCTATAATTCTGTCAAAGAATCTCTTGAAACATTGCATATGTCAACTCTTACTTCAAAAGTCAAAGACAACAACTCTTAAAATGTGCCTTAGTTATTGAAATCAGCTGACTTCTCAAAATAAGTAAAAAGTCTGTGTGTAATTGATTAAAATTTATTTTCCTTTCCCAGTTGCCCTGCTTTCAACTCCTTCACTCTTCTAATGTCATCACGCTACTAGCTGTCAAGTTGCTGTAGGACTCTCTTCACCAAAGATAAGCCAGTTGTCACCTAAATGTGCAGCTAAGATGAAAAAAAATTCAGTTGCCAATACTCAGAAGAATAAAACACATCACTTCAGAGCAAGGTCCAAACTGGCTCCTAAGCAGTGCTGAGTATGTTTTTGGTCCCTCTGCAGTTTGAGGTCATGTCTAAACCGAAGACTTATTTTGGCAAGATAATTATACCAGATGTTCACTAGGTAAAACATACTAAACACCTTCATTCATAAACAACACCGAACATTGGCTCTTTCCTTAAATATCGCTGTATAAATAAGCTCAAAGTTAGATACCTGCAGTACCAGCTCAGCAGTGCCCGTTATTGACTCAAGCTGATAGCAACAGATACATTTCCCAGTGAAAACATGGACATTTAGATTCTTCATGGAGAGCAGAATTTCTAATTCCAAAAAAAAAAATCTTTTTAAAAAACAACAATTCTCTCAGGCCTTCTTAAAATATAGAAAATAACTTTTTAAAAATATATCTATCATTCTGGTTAAGTAAGGCCCTCTCTCAAGTTCTTGTGAAAGACAATCTTTACACAGTTGAGAGATTTCCCCGCTTTTTAAAAAAAAAAATCCAAGCAGTCAGCCTCACAATCAAATGTACCTTAAGAGTAATTAATAAACATTTATGAAGGATTTAATATCTGAAGTGTCCTCTCTCCATATACCTATATGTATACCTATATGTATACCTATGTATACATCATACACATAAACATAAACATATACATATACACACACTCACATACACACATACACATGCTACCTGTTATGATAAGGATGCTGTATTACTTGGAATGTCTTTGGAAATAAAAATAGGAAAATGGTTTTATTTTCATCCTGATTTATCAGTCAAGATCAACAGACTGAAATATTTCATTTTTTTCTATTTTAGAATACTCCATAATTTTATTTTTTATACAGTTACTACTTGAAATTTACATTTTATGGAATATTTTAAATCATAATCAACATATTCAGACAAATTTAAAAAGAGATCAGAAATCTTCCCACATTATAACTGGTTAAGGTAGAATTGATGTTATTTCCTTCAATGGGTTTTCTGCCTTGCGAAAAAAACGTAATTATTTGTTTTTGAAATATTGTATAAACTATAGATAATTCTTCTATAATCTGCTCCAAACTTATTGTACAGAAAGGCTCATTATTAGTTTATGCACGCATTTTATACCTAACTTGAAGGGTGACAATGTGGCAAAAACACAAATCATGTCATTTTGTTAAATTTATTCAAGAAAAGGGAAAAAGTATCTCTCTACTTACTTACTAAGTTTCAGACCTTAGCATTTTAGAGGAGCAGTTGCAGAACTCTACAGGCTTTGTTGCAATAATCCATTTCTAGCCACATTCACAATATATTAAATACAATTTCATCTGGAATTTTAACTATATCTATGAAAAATAAATTTCACAGATACATAGCAGAATGAGTTTTCATAGCAAAATTGTAATAAAATTGATTTCTTATTGTAAATAACTGTGCTCAGATATGCTCAATTACTGTAGAAAGTTTATTCTTAGCTTTGCAATGCTTTACATTCCGATTGGCTAAAGAGTTTCTAATTTTCTTAATCATTGCACAGTACTTTCTCTTTAAGTATAT
>NW_009206824.1:0-8763 GCF_000690835.1 Fulmarus glacialis | reverse complement strand
TTCCTGCTGTTTGGCATAGTTATCCAACCAGAGAAGTAGGATGTATTTAATAGCTGTGTGGTTATCTTGCGATAATCATACTTCTACCATCACCTACCATACTTCTTAGGTTGGCTCTGGTACACAAACTTCTCAATTTGTCAGCCTCAGCTTATCACTTATTTAAATACTGCAAAAATGCATGAAGGCTGAATCCTTCTTCTGTTCTTATTGCAATGAAAAGGAAAAAAAGGCTAAACAGGGCTGGCAAAACTGGAAAAAAAAAAAGTGCTTGATTCTGATCTCGTTTTAAATCATGGCAAATCTGAATTAATTCTATTAACCATCACTGGAGACAACCAAAGTCAAAAGGTCAGAATATGCCCTGGTTTGTAAAGGTTGAATTCTAGCACTGATGCCCCCACGGCAGCACGCTCTTCTCCTACGCTTAGTTACCCTCAAGGACAGCAAAGCTCTCATCCCAAGGGCAGCAGCTATGTATTTGCTCTCTGTGTTTACTTCCGATAGCAGAATCCTCCTCTGCACTGGTAAGGCGGAAAAGACAGAAAGCATGGAAAAAGGTCTTAGAAGGCAGAAACAAGGAGAAGTGGAGTGGGGAGGAGTTGCGAGGCATAGATCCTATAAAGAAGACTATAGCACCAACCTTTGTAGCATCTAATCCGTGCCAACATCCAGCTGGGGTCGTGAAACTCGGCATGGCAGTGTTAGAGCAAACAAGACCATGTGAGAAAACACGGACACGGCCGCCAGAGCCAGGATTAGACCCAGGTCTGCCCAGTGCATGTCCAGACCCTTAAATCAAAGAGCCACCCTCCTCCGTCCTCCCTCCTTCTCTGCCCCGCCGAGCTTCCAGTTATTTCCCCACGCAGCGGCGCGGCTTCGCCCAACGCGTAGCTGATACCTCTGGCTGCACGCACTCCCGAACCTCCCCTTCGTATAAGCTAGAAAACGGAGCTTTTAAAAATAAACTTCCCTCAGTAGCTTCCAATGAAATGAAAAATTCTTTCCAAAGCTTCTCCAGATGTTTTTTATGGTTTTGCTGCTCGTGTCTTATTTTTCCTTTTTTGCCCTAATTGTCCTCATTTTATAAACTGAAAATTTAGAACACTAATAGAATAATAATGCACCAAACCATTTCTTCTACATATTTACTCTCCCCATGGATTTAAGGCTAATGCATATTATTGAATATTGGTCTTATCAGCAAGAGGCGACCCACTGACTTCGTTATGCCTAGTCATTATTGGAAATTGTCAGGAAAAAAAAGTTAAAATGGCATTAGGGTAGACAGTTTATATTTTTTCCCTTTTCTTTTATATTTTTTATTATTTTTAATATTTTTGAAAGTTCACATTTTTTCTCTCTAATTTAACAAAAAAAGATACCAAGAAACTCAACATTGGCGTAAACTGTATACTATATATTGCATCATATATATAGTTTACAAGTATATACATTTTTCTGTATACATATATATGTATAACTATACATTGTGCACAGCAGGGAGGCATGCCAGTTAGGCACCCAAAACAACTCAGAGACACCAAATCAGCTCTCAGGCCGTACTGTAAAAGTGCTTGAATTTGGCAGGCTGGACTATATTCTTGTTATTGAACAAGGTGGCTGAACGCTCACGCCGTGCTCAAACTGAAACTTAAGGATGAAATCAGGACAGGTGCCTCTATAATTAACTTGGCCTGGTATTCTGCTAGTGTCTGTTCAGAGACAATAATTTATAAATTATTTGAGACTCAATCATTTTAACTTCCTACAGACATTCATAAAGAGATCTTGATCTTGCACAAGCACAAGGGCTGCTCATCGACTTCAATGGAAAAATGCAAGGATCTTTAAAGGGCAAAGCAAATTCTCTAGGACATGGACATTAAAAAACACAGGTTTTTAACCATTGTATTTATAAACATGTGATACGTTGCTATAGACCATAATACAGTGATATGTAATGATATATTTGTACTTCACCTGTTCACAGAAAAGAATAATTCAGATACTGTCTTACGGGAAACGGTGAAAAAGGTAAAGGCAGTACCTATCTATCTATGTCAAATAAATGAAAGGAATGTGCCTATATCTAATATAATTATACCTTTGGGATCTTCAACATAAGGCTGTGCATCTTAAACGAACCATTTTCATTTCTGATTTTTAAATTTATATTTCAAGCCAATGTTTGTATTCCTATTACTCCCATGATGGTAGCCAGGCTGCAAACACTATCACGATAGGTCTCTATCTTCTCAAAACGAGAGTGCAAATGAACTATCCAGATTTATTTTCAGAAAACATTTTATTTGAAGATTTAACTCTAGGCAAAAGAATCACCTGGAACCAAATGACTACATAATCATAAAAATTTAGAGATGAAAAAAGACCAAAGAGCTGATCTAGTCAATCCTCTTGAGTACACAGGACTGTAACCTGCAATGAGCTCTCTGGAGTATTCTCCACTCTGGGTTTAAATGACTCCAGCAATGGAGTCACCATTATTTCCGTTGAATCTATCCCACCGTTCATCTCCTTACTTGGAATTTTTCCAGATATTCAGACAGCGGGCTCCTGAGCTTAGTTTCTTCTCATTTACCTTTTCTAGGTACACAGACCATCACGTCAGCACTGCTCTAATATTGCATTCTGGTTTGGGTTATATTGGACACGTTTTGGGCAACATTAGAGAAAACACTTGACGCATACAAAGAATGACCAGTTGACACCATGCAAGCCTTCAGTAGTTGGGATTACTGCCTATCCAAGCACCCACACACATTTGCTTTTGATTATCCGTTAGCTCAGTCACTTCTCTCAAGCTTTCTTCCTGAATCAATCCCTCCGTTCTGTCTCTTTAAAAGTTTTCCCCTTTTTTTCTCTGAATCTCATCAGTTTGACTCATTACAGGTGTTTTTTTAATGGCATGCTGTATTCTAGGTAGTCTAATATTGCCATCTGGAAATTATGGGTTCCCAACATGATGCTTTTAAATATACGGCATAAAAGGCATTGCTGCTACGTGTTTTTTCTTCAATCATATTTTAACCTTGTAACTGATTTGTTATCCATTTTACTTCTTGTCTGTTCTCCCTGAATATTTAATTGTATTTCAGATTTTTTTTTCTCTCACATATTCATTACCTTTTTTTTTTCATGTTAAATCTTATATTCTGATTTCCAGACAATATTGCTAACCTGTCTTAGTTAGTCTTATTCTTTCACTTTTTCCACAAGTGTTTATAGCATCTCCAAATACAATAACTTGAGTTGTTTCATTTGCATTCTCCAAATTATTAGTAAATAAGTACATTCAGATTATAAATTATAAAACTAGATAATAAACTTCCTTAAAATAACTAAAGCATTTGCAATTACTTAAGCATTTTTGGAGGGAAAATTGTTTATTTTTAAAATTATTAGAACATTAAAATTGTATATTCCTTTGTTCTTTTTTAGATGAACTCATCATATTACATCTGAGAGTTCAAATATCCTGTGGTCTTTAACATTCTGTGTAACTGATGGCTGGTTAACAGCAGGATTGGGCTTAACCTGAGGGAGCAAAACCACAGGGATGAAAATATAGAAAGAACAGGTCAAAATCCAGTCTAAAGCTCAAAATACAGAAGATTGTGTCCATTAATGAGAAATGTTAATTTTATGTATGATAGGCCCAACCTAAAACCTCTGTTTGTTTTAGCAGCTCTTATTTATGGGAGCTGCCTCATTTAAGAGACACCATAGGTAAGTAATGACTACCTGAAAAACAGGGAGCTTACAGGATTGGGCTCAATACCTGACTAGTACTAGTTTGTGCAATATATTTTGATTTGACAGGTATTTTGGCCTACATTCCTACAGATACTTGAATATATGCTGCTTGTGAAAACATTCATTAAATACACTGAGATTTATTTTTTCTTAGGTGAGGGTAGAATAATGTTTTAAATTAAATTAAGAAAATAAGCATTTGTGTTAAATATAGTATCTTATGTTTATTGTGTGTACAGCAAGAGAACGTGTCTGCATACTGTACGTTATCAGCAAAATGTGCTCAAATGGCTTTCATTTACATTAACTGGCATATCTTTTTTCCTTCAGTGTATTCTATTTCTTTCGCAGATGTTGAGAGGCATGAACAAAACTAATGAATATTTCTAAGCAAAATGTTTCAAAATTGTATACTTTCAAAGTGACAGAAATATTTAATTTCACAAATGTATCCCATTTATGTTCAAAATAGAGTATTTCACTGGGAGAATTTACGTGTTTCAGCGTCATCTATCAACAGTGTTTAGAATAGGAGTGGTATCTTTCAAATGCAGCATTTGCAAGTCACCACTTGTCAATAAATGTAACTGTATGTTCAAGAGGTTTGTAATAATAGCCTTTAATTAAACTGGGGATGTTAGAGGGTTTCTGTTGCCCTTTGAAGTTCTTAATTATTAGTTGTATCCAACCTTTTATGGCACACTTAAGGTTAAATTAAATAATTAAAATATACCTCCAAGAGAAATAGAAAGACTTTACATGTTTCAATTAAATTTCTTAATTTCAAGGTTTTTAAAATAATAACGTATGTTTTGATTTTCTTGCGTTGGCATACTAGGATGCTACATACATTAAACAAAAAATCGGTAGCTTTTTATGGGAATAATCGCTAAGCATGACGCATGTAAATGAGCTATTTTCTATGCATGGCTGGCAAAAGTGCTAATTAAATAGTTGGTATTCAAGGCTATGCTCGTTCATTGTTTAGTGACATACAAATCCAGCGATGTGTGCCAGCAGACATTTTAAGTTGAATGTTTTCTCCTCTACGCTCTTTGTCATGAAATGGTGGCACCATGATGAGAACACTAGTGTAAGCAAAACACTGAAATATGCTTTAATAATGTTTTAACCATGTAGCGACACTAGTCTAGTTTTCTAATGAATTTTTAATTTCTTTCTTCTTATAAGGATGTTACGAGTTATCGCTGATGCATATTAAATCATATACATGAGTCATTTTCTCACTAAATTTGCATAAAATGGCTAAATGCTAATGCACCAAATGGGGCTTACTATATATGGTACAGTAAATATCCCCTTGCAGGTTTTCTGCAATCAATCTCCCGTATTTCATTAGCAGCTAGATAAAGGTCTGTTCTGAAAAGGGAAAAGGAAAACTATTGTGTGTACACTGTGAAATTATGATGCCTATGATGATTTCTACGTGATGATTAGAACCCACTCTAGAATTAGAATTTGCACGAGACTGAAAATAAAGTTCCTTGGCAAGTGCAGCTAAATGGTCCCCCTGAAAGCAGCCTGGTGCTGCTAATAACTACCAGGCAGTTCATTGAGACTTTCCACATTTAGCATTGAACGCTGAGTTTAAAATCCATGTAGCCCATGGTTTTAATTTTGCAATGCTTGATATATCTCTACCACTCCCTGCTAAATCAATAGCCACCAAAATCTTGCCAGCTCCTCATTATTTCTCAGTGCAAGTTAAAAATGCTAGTCTTCTCTTATTGTTACACTCACCTTCCACCAGCATTAACTGTTCCCTTCTTGTCTTCCTGCTAATAGAAATTATATATATTGGCCAACATATATTTGAATTGATAGCACCATCGCAGTAAGAATGGCATCACTGTTGCAATATCATTAATCCAAACAAAAACCTTATATTTAATGATGGAAACTTTGTTCCCTCTCTCTTTTTTCTTTTTGACATCTGGAACATTTTTGTACCTGGTGCAGAAAAAGTGCTATTTAAAAATAAATGTATGCTTTGCCCTACAGTTATTTTGAATTAGTCTTGATAAATAATTAAGTAATGCATAATATATTATTTAGATGCAATAGTCTTAAGAATTTGAGTGGTATTTCAACTACAATTATAGTAATTTATTTATCAGTGAAAAATTTACATAATCACTCTTCAAAATCCAGTGGACTGGAGAGATATCAGAAGGACACGCAGGAACGTGCGTAATGACTCTGGGCATTAGATTAACTTAATAATGTGGTGATGTGCAAGATGTTATAATATCTAACATAGCTATGTTTGATGAATCATTTTTAAACGATGAAAGCTAAACATTGTTTTCTCTCTTCTGTTTTATTTTAAGAAAAAGACAAATTTTAAACAAGGAATAGGAATTAGACCATTCTATAAGAAATAATGTATTGTTCCTACTAGAATGGAAGGAAATTTAAATATCATTTACAATAAAATCCTGGAGTCTCTCTTCTTCAACTACCAGAAGAAACGTTGATTTTACTACAATGTCATTAAATGGTAGCCTGATTTTGTGTAGTTATTTTAGGTGATCCCATTGGTCATCAGTGGCAAAGGACAATGCAGGGAAGAAATGGAAGTTTTCTGTCTTGTCAGTGTAGACAGACTGGTGACGGAGGTAACTCTCGTACTGTGGGTCTTCCCTCAGCCCATGAAGTCTCTTTGAGGCAAATGAGGTAGAGTTTATAGCTACGACGGGGCGTAGTGAACTCACTTCATGACAATGCACATGCAGATACAGATCATACGTTTTCCGGATTCAAACTGGCACATACAAGTTTGCATATGCCAATTCTGTCCATGTGTATGCTTCTAAAATAAAAAGAGGGTCTACACAGCTGTCATAGGAACCCCATTTATGCCATTTGAGAATTATGGGAATTTAGAGGAAGACTTAAAATTAATATTCATATATTTCCCAACAATGTATTTATGCCCACTGATAAAATATTGGTACCTCATAAAATCCTCAGTACTCAGCTGAACAGTAACCAATATAATGTATGCTTACACCAATTACAAGCACAGATAAGGAGGTTTTAATGGTCTGGTTTGAAACCATTTTTTTAAATATAGAAAAATAAGTGAAGAATTAGCTCTGGCTCTGTTTCAGCCTGTACCACCACCAGCTTATACTTTCCTATGCACCTACGGCGAATTCTGAGATGCTACAACAGCGTCTCTGTGACAGAGAACAGCTAAAGACAATAGTTCATACTTTATACAAAAGAGTGCTAATTTTACGTTTTCTGATGTACCACAACTGCTGCTGAGTTAGACAGGTGAGAAGACATTGCATATGTGTGATCCCATCCTCGCTGTGCAGGTTTTCTGTTACCAACGCCAGGTTTCTCATACAAGGTTATTGTGTGTTAGATTCCAATTACATTAAACCATTACCATTATTCTCATGATAATGATATTATCTTATAAGACCCCAAACTCTTGTTTCCTAAAGATAATATTCTACATGACAATAAGAGTGGAGTATTTTTTATGTTAATGTCCCTTTCAGAGAACTGACCTTATTAATAGAATAAATGTAACTTAGTTGAAAAGACATCTCTTTTAAAAAAAACAGATTTTAAAAAACAATTACATGCCCCTTTTCATTGGCATAGAGTGTATTCTGGAACTAAAGTGGTCCCACTCAGACCACACAGGTCCTTTTACAAAGGGCGAAACGCTGGTCCTATTCGAGTCCAAAGATAGACTGACCAAGCTTTGACCCAAAACACAGGACATTAATTTTTCCCAGCAAACTCTTCTTAGACTCTAAAGAAGACAAATTACTGACCGTTTCCCACAGTCACTTATTTATGAAGTTCGTTTTGACCTAGCTTCTACTTTCTCCAGATGTACCAACTGGAAGTCAAAAGGCTAAGCAGAAGGTGGTTCCTTACCACAATCTCCTGTGCGTTAGCAGTTTCCTTACTTTCTCTATCACATGGGTCTGCGGATCCTGCTCACTGCTGCAACCTTACTCACATACCACGTGGCTTCCAGCACCATCGAAGCCGCAATAGTCTATAAATCATGAAGCAAATGAAGATTTCTGGTTTTATCACACACGGCGCTTCAGCATAGATATTTAAACCATCAGTGTTTAGGAGGAGTGAATGCCCGTTCACCATTACTTTCCAAAGTTGCACCTCTCAGATTTCAGTAAGAGCCGAAGGAACTGAAAAAGATGGCAACAAAGCATCTACACCTGGAGGAGCAAGGTCAGTTTTGCCTGAACTCTATGCATCCTGTGACTGTTCCTACGTTAAATATGTGTGTATTTACCATTCTAATATAAACCACTTCAGAATGTGTCCTTATGGCATAGCCCAGGCACAAAAATTTCAAAGGCAAGTGGTTACAGATACAAAAATGAACAGCAACCCAAATGGCTGGGGTACCAAAGAGTCTTTTCCAAAACTCCTTTAGTTACAAGGTGCTGGAAGAATCCGCACTCATAAGCAAGGCATTCAAACTCATAACAGAGTCCAAAAATGGGCCTGTCCTTACAGCACCAAAATGGAGATGACCACTTCTGATGGGGTGCTGTCCCATCTTGCCAGGAAATCAGTTATCACAAACAACAGTCCAGCAGGGAGGGGGAAAAAAAAAGAAAAAAACACCAATAAAGCCTCGGCTACGAGTGATGGCAGGGCCCTCCAAAGCGCTTTGCCGTGGCCCAGGCACAGTGGCAGCGCCACAACGCCGCGGTGAGGGGCGTGGGGCGGTCGCCATCGCTGGGGGGGGGGGTTTTTTTTCCTGACAGCTCTCCGTAGCCAAGATGGTATCATTAGCCCTGCGCAGCGTGATTTCTCCCTAATCCTTTCTGCAACTTACAACAAGTTTAAATGTCCATGCATGATGTTATTAACTGGCTTTCGTAACCGCTTCAGACCCGGATTTTTTTTTTCCCTCTCTTTTGTTTTGTTGGGGTGTTGTTTTTTTTTTTCTTGGAGCGGACG
>NW_009206823.1:463-2133 GCF_000690835.1 Fulmarus glacialis | reverse complement strand
GGGGTGCTCCGCGCCTCCCGGCTCTGGCTGCTGCGAGTCAGCCCCTTAACTATATTTTCATTCAAATCCTGTTACGTGGTGACAGACTCCAGTTTGTTTCACAGTGGCATCTGCTCTTGGTCTTGGAAACTCTCTAAAAGGAAGGGATCACCAGGGGAGAGCAGGGGCTGCTTTCCAAAGCGTTTCAGAGAGCTGCAAGCACAAATTAGTCCTAACACATCATTTGCCGTGTGTGCTGCTTGGAGCATGTATTTCCCCTAGTGCTTCTAGGAGGGGAGAGAAGAAACTGGCGAACGGTCATACCAGAAAGTTGTGTAGGTTGAATGTTACATACGCTAATGGACCCAATTATCTAAATAAACAAACATAGTGATTTATAGGTGTCTGAACTATAATGCTTTGAATAATAGAGCTCTTTAACCTTTCTTTCTAAAGAAAGGTCCTCAGAGATTCGGTTTTAAGGAGAGTAATATATCATCTGTGGTGCTGAATACTTGAGTTGATTACATTTGTAAAAGGAATGGCCTTTGAAATAATACTGAACCATTAAGCAACAAATGCAGAAAAAAAGAGAGAGAAAGAGCAAAGATCTTTTTGGTAGAAAAGATCTTTCCCCTTCCTAGCAGCCGTGCTGAATTAACTTTTATCCAGAGTTCTTATTTTATTAAATTAAACTTCAAAAAAATAAGCACGCTGTGTGAAACCAGAAACAAATCCCCCTTAGTCCTCTTGAAGTCTGTCTGCGTTGCAGTTAAATGATGACCGGAGCAGTGTCTGTTAAGAGAATTTGCAGAAGCAAGCACTGCTAAAGACACCTACTAGGTAAGAAGTACTTTGTTATTGTATTTGTTTCTCTTAGATAATACAGAAGTAGAAATTTCAAATTCTAGGGTTTCTTATTTTACATCTTCAAAAACTTTTCCCTGGTAAATATACCTATATGTGAGGTGCGCAGCTTCAATATAGCAAAAGTGCCTTCCCTTACTGGAAAAGTGATTAATTCAGGTGTTAGCTTGTTTCACAAGGGCCAAATTCTGCACCCTGTGGAGCATCTCCTGTAAGGGGTGAGTGTCTTTTGCCCTCGCTGAAAAAAAATTGTGAGTACAGTATGCGCAACATCTTGCAGGCCTGAAGTACAAGAGCAATTTTATCTTTAACCAGTATTTCAACACAGGATTTTATTAACATAAAATCAATATTCAGGTCAGGAATGGGAATCTGCAACTTTCAAATGAGAAGCTGATCTGAAGGCAACACGTTGCTCGTATGAGTAAAGGATGTGGGATATGACACTCAGCAAGCTCACCTGTCTTTGTTCGGTTCCTTTTATGAAATGTCATTTAATGAGGAAAAGAAACAGGTAATCCATTGCATTTTAAGGCACAGTGCTCCTCATAAGCCTCATTGCCAGGCACCTGAACGTGAATGTGACTTCAGATCATGTATTGTATACAGATGACTGCTACTAGATAACTTAGGCTCTAAATTTATCCTGCTATTAAAGTTATATTGATCAGAAAGTGGCAACTGGTTTTCAAGTCCTAAATAAGAAATGCTCAATAATCTAGAGCTAATTTATATTTTACGAAGCACTGTTCTGAGGAATCCACAAGAAATGCAATCGAGTTTTCCTTACTGGCTGTGCAGTGGCATTTAGTTAAGGAACACTT
>NW_009206823.1:0-451 GCF_000690835.1 Fulmarus glacialis | reverse complement strand
CAGCGCGGGCTTCTTTGACACACAAAGGAGTTAAATCTGTTTATCAGCTCATTGATGCTGATGGTAAAGTGCTGTAGAGTTCAGTGGCTGGAACAGAACAGAGTCTTTTTTCTTCTGGTAAGGATGGGGATGGAGAACGGAGGGTCTTTTTCAAAGTAGTTCCAACACTGTATCATTTGTAACTGCAAAATATAATGTAGGAGTAAGATTAGTAGACCAAGAAGGCTTGAAAACATTGTTTAATACTTAATTGAAACAATAAATCATTCAAGTAACATGACCCAGGCTCCTTTAGCGATGCCCCAGCTTCCAGGTGTTGAGAACTGAGCAGATTTCGGGTGCTGGGTAGCTCAGGGTGGCTCAGCCCCAGAGCGGTGGTGGGCGGGCGGGCGTGTTGCAGCCTGGTGGCCGTGCTGCGGCTGGCAGGGAGCCCCGGCGGGGCGAAGGGGCG
>NW_009206822.1:0-207 GCF_000690835.1 Fulmarus glacialis | reverse complement strand
TTGGGTTTTTAGGGAGTGTGTGTGGGGGCGAGGGAGTGGAAAGGGAGAAACAAACTAACTTGTTTCTGCACAGACGATGTGAATGTGAAGATTAATAACTCCAGCAGGAGACAGCAAGTTTGGTCCGAAAGAAGAGAAAGTCAAATGCAGTTAACTCTGGGAATAGTTAATGTACACTCCACATTGCAAAACATAATTTCCCCTATT
>NW_009206821.1:0-594 GCF_000690835.1 Fulmarus glacialis | reverse complement strand
CAAGCCAAGGATCTGGGGTGAGCAGATAGGGAGATCTGCCATCTAGTATCCTCTTGAGGTTGGTTTTATTTTCCAGGGGTTTGAGAGGCTTCGTCTCTCTCCGAACCTCCTCGCGGGATGTGATTAAAAGTGGTTTTATACGAACAACCCAAACACCGGCAGGCAGGAGGCTGTTAGCTTGCGCGCACTGATTGTTTCCATGCTTGACTCCGTAAGGAAAACAACAGCAATACCCCACCAGGAATCTTCCAGCGCTGCAAACCGTTGCTCGAGACAAACACGATGCCTTTTTTTTGCCCCTCACCCCTTTGGCCTGCCACTCTCATTCCTGTCCTTTCTCCCCCTTTTGCCCTGCCACTCTCATTCCTGTCCTCCATACAGGACCGAAAGAAGGAAGAAAAGACAGGGTTTTTGCATCAAAATGCCAAAAATATTAAGAATTAGCTGGGCATTAGCATCCTCCCCTCCCTGCCCTGTGCTGGATTGAGCTGGATCAGGCTTTGGGATCAGCCCTGATCCCTTCTGATCCGCAAAAAAACACACCATTTACTCTGAAAATCCCCCAAATTTCCCCAAAGCTGAGAAACTTGGCTG
>NW_009206820.1:23476-36030 GCF_000690835.1 Fulmarus glacialis | reverse complement strand
AGGCCGGCGGCCAAGCCGTGAGATTCTGCGGTGACCTAAAAATAACCTGATATTTTTGTATTGGGCAACCCTCCTGCGCTTACGCCTGGAGATAATAGTTTCATCCACATATGTTTCCAGGACAGTGCAATTAATTCTAGGGCACGCCCAGTTTAGAAGTCCCCAAATCCTGTTTCTAGCTGAAGGACAGCCCAAGAGGAGAACGGTGCTGGTGTGTGGGGAGCGGGCAGAAGCCGCCCGCCTGTGGCCCGCGGGCGGTGGAGGGCTGGCTGAGTAGACGGTGACAGCCTGTAGTGGCCTCTAGGACTGTTCATATTTGGATAATTTTTCAAATGCTTCAATATGCATAAAGCATGGCGTTGATTAATAACGTGGAGTTCTGAGCAAATGCTTACAAAAAGTCAGTGATAGTTAATTGTTCAGTGTATTTAAAGCCAGCTGAAATAACAGCGCTATTAATGGCAATGGAAGGGCATTTTAAAGTTATCTTGAAAGTTCCTTTTCTGTCCTTTATACCCTTGTGTTTGGGCTACCGCTAATGTAGTATTCGTTTGCATGTTTGGCAGAAGGGTGGACTTGACTCAGAAGAGTTGTTTCTGTGCTTTACTGCTTGCAACCCTAAAAGCCATTTGTGTGTTTGAAGCCGCAGTGTGTTTCCTTGCACAGGGTTTTGAGTCTCAAATGATTCGTACTCTGAGCTGGTGCAGACCAACTCTCCCATTTGCTTCATGAATTTTGTATCATTGCTCTCTAATACCCTCTGGTTAATGCAGTGCATTATCCCAGCTGTGCTTGCAGACAAACTGGATGTGATTTGGGCATGGTGTTTGCAGTAGTGATGCACTGGAAGGGGCCTGAAGTAAAGCCTTCTCATTAGAAGATCTGTACTTGGTAAGAACGGGTTTGTCAAAGGTAGCCAGTGAGTTGAGATATTTCTGGGTTTTTCAATCTTGTTTTTTATCAGAGCTGTTACCTTGACTCACTAAACCTGTTTTCTTGGCAGCGCACAGTGCAGATGAGAATAGGCGTTTGCTTCACAAGGGTCGATTGAGTCTTTGGAAAATGCACTAGTTCTGTAATGTGCCACAGGACGTTAACATAGCAGTGGGGTTGTTCTGGACCACGTTATGTATCTTTGTGTCTGTAGTTCATAAAGATGATAACCGTACGTTGTAAGGTGCACAGCCTGTATAGCTGCTTAGGTTAAATTTCAAATCTGTATTTTGAAAGAATGTTAATCTGAAAAAAGCGATTTCTCTCTTAAAAGAAAAAACTTATTACTGTTACAGGTATCCTGCTAGATGGCTTCAGCTGATGTGGCATTAAACCAAAAGGGATTTAGTATTATATCGGGGAGAGGGGGATCATTCTTGCTTTAATGCTTCTCTACAAGAGAAGGTGGGACTTCCTCTGTTCTAGGGCAGTTCCTGTTCCCCTGTCCTGTGCTAAAGTGGTGCAGAGGGCTGTGTCTGAGCTGAAACAGCCACTAAGAAGTAGGTAGAGATGCCCCAGTTGTCCCTTCTTTTTTCCCCGCTTACTAGAGTGGAGCAGTCCTATTGCTCAGCTCCTTGGGATGAATTAAGGCAGGTTTCAATGCTGAGGCAGCTGTGGGGTCTTGCTCAAGGGTCCTGCCAAACCAGGAGTGTTTCATAACAATAGACACCCGACAAGAAACAAGTCATGTTTTACCAGCACTGTGATGTGAATTTTCCCCTCTGTTTATCTGTGTTTGCATATGCACTGTGCTCGGCAACACAGTGGATTGTCCTTGCAACTCACCTGCCCCTCCTGGTGGTGTGGCTCTCGGATGTAAAGGCAAGAGAAAGAAAAATACTTCAGGCAGGCATTGGAAAAGCCCGAAAAATAATAGAGACTTGAGCAGATTTAATAACTGACTGTATTTTAGATTATCTTCATTTTGAATCACATAGTACAAGGTTGATCAAAAAAATGGAATAAATTTTCAAAGTAGATTGGAGTGGGTAGTTTAAATTACATGTTGTGTGTGATAATGCAGGCTTGCAGGCTAGGTTCCGTGCAGTCTGACTCTCTCTGCTTTTTAGCCCTAGGAAAGCTTCTGTAGTGGATATTAAAGACTAAATGATGAAAACGTAGCAGCAATAGAAGCAGGGGTTCCTAGATAGTACAGCTTTATGCCATGATGCAAAAGCACAGGCTTGGGATGAAGCTCAGGCTTTTTTATAGGGCTTTTGGTCAAATAAACTGTGAGGTTTAGAGCAGTGTTTGTGGAGTTTAAAGTTTGGTTATTGAATTCTGTTTTAAAGAGCATGTTGTGGGAGGATGTTTTTTAGTAAATACACTTCCAAAGTAAACACCACAAGTCCTTTACAAGAAGTATGGTTCCAAGAAAAACTGACAGAGTTTTATAAACACCATTAGCTTTAAATACAAACTGATTTGTGTGATGATGTTCCATTTACACAGCAAATCACAGAAATCATGAATGTTTGCAATCACTGCTGCATAAACCTGCATTCCTGTTGGTGCTTCTTCTTGAACCATCTCAGACCTGATGGATCTGCTGATGTGTATTTGACTGCAGTAGTAGGAATGAGTGCAGGACAGCAGCTGTGGGTAATGAGGCTAGTCCAGTGCTGCAGTATATCCTGGAGTTAGTCCCGTACTTGAAGCATCGTTTTACCTCTGCTGTTTGTGTGTGCTGACAAGCAGTAGAGGATAATGTTCTCAAATACTCGTTAGACTCTAGTAAGACTATCGCAGTAAAAATGATAGTGGCAACTGAGGATACCTTCCCCTTCCAGTTATGTGCTATTGCCTCTTTCCAGGAATGATGGCTTTCGCGTGGTCTTTGCTAGAAAGAGTGCACCAAAGCTGCTTCAGTGCAAAGTCAGATGAGTTGGCTTAGACGTCCTTCAGCAGTGGTTTACTGTAGCTGATGCTGCCTGACGCAGGTGGAGTTCTGGTGTTACTTGTGTTGCTAGTTGAGCTGTGGGAATGCTACCCCCGCCAGAAAGGCAGTAGCCAACAATATAATGTTGCTGGTGAAAGGCTGCCATATGTTAAGGCTCTGTTTCTGTGATGACCATCTTCTCAGTAGCTGTGGTGTAAGGTCTGCAGCTATGAATACTGCTGTAGGAGTGTATTTATCTGGTACTATTTCATGGAGAAAGAAGGTTGAATATGCACAGAGCTGAAGAATATTAGTGAAGCAAAGCTGAAAACCTTGTTTTATAGTTGTCTCTTTAGGCTAGCTGTGTGAAAACCCCTGATTTAGCTGATTGGGTGAGATTGCTCTAGAACTAAGCAATTGATGGGACACTTAGAAGTGTCCGCTTTAAGTTGCATGCTGTTGCACAGCCAGCATCAGGGCCAAATTTTGAAAATTCTAACTAATCCTCTGTTTCATAGGTGCAGGTATTTTCAAAATATCTATATAGACTTTCACCTCTTCCAAGGGCTTTGATCATTCCTACATCTCATTTTTCTAGCTTGTAAAACAGATGATACTTCCGTTAGACAGATGTCAGAAGGAAGACATACTTACATAATTTTGAGAACAAATTAAGTGCAATATTCTGTAAGCTCAAATCGTTGTTTTCAGGGCTCCAGGACCAAAAGGATTTTAAGCTATATGTCATAGAATCATAGAATAGTTTGGGTTGGAAGGGACCTTTAAAGGTCATCTAGTCCAACCCCCCTGCTGTGGACAGGGACATCTTCAACTAGATCAGGTTGTCGTGTGAAACAAGTCAAGATATGCTGCTTTGTGTAGTCTACTTCTGCCCTCTAATCAAGAACAAAACAGGCAGACCTGACTGTAATACACTCACAGTGTATTACAGTCTGAAGAGCCAGCAAAATTCACTGCAGCAGACTTGCCAGCAAATATTTGTTTAAACTCAGCTAAATCTATGTGAAGATTTGGATGATTGTTTTGCATTCATCTAACCCCTTCCTGTTTTTCATGCAGTAGAGCAATGTGAATAATCAAAGCTGAAATGAGGAGAAAATATTCCCATTAATTTGAGTGGGTCTGGAAGTTTGTGCTTGTGCTACTCTTTTCTGACTGCTTCAAAGAAAATACCCTTAAGCGCTGATAGTGGTTGAAGAGTCATGGTGTGATTTGTAAATCTGCTTTATTATTTTTAAGGAGAAAACTGAACAGTAAAATCAAGCAGTAGCCCACTCCCTTGTGTGTCTGTCCCTTTCCAGCCTTCCCCTGGCTGAGCCTACACTGGCTTTTTGTTCTGATCTGAAAAGTGTTTCTGAAGCTATTCTCCTGATCATCTCAGCTCATTGCACTTTAATTCATGTTGAAAAGCAGTCTCAGAGCTTGCGAACTACACTCCTTGTGCATGAGACTTAACTGGAGAACATAATACAGGCACTGGTGGTATCCACTCCCTGAGACCGGCCTGGAG
Organism: Fulmarus glacialis; assembly: GCF_000690835.1. Classification (NCBI taxonomy): domain Eukaryota; kingdom Metazoa; phylum Chordata; class Aves; order Procellariiformes; family Procellariidae; genus Fulmarus; species Fulmarus glacialis. The sequence continues at coordinate 31,627 of NW_009206820.1, read as the reverse complement.
TTAGTCTGAAGTAAATCCCCGAGAGGCGGACGGTGAGGATGTCAGACCCTCAACACAACCATGCTGCTCTACAGACCTGCCCCCAGTTCACCGCAGTACTTGTGGTGTGAAAGAAGCTGTGCTGTGTTGATGCCCACTGGGTTCTTGCCCAGGCATTAGATTCTCCTGGTGATTTTTAATGAGTCAGGTTGTTCTTTGCTGTCAGCTTGGTTGTGATCAGATTTGCTGATTGACCTCAGCACTGAATAAAAATGCAACAGGAAACAGTGGAGTGACCTGGAAATCTCCAAGCAGGATACGGTCATAGGGGAATCAGTATGTTGTTGTACTCTCAAAAGAAGAAACAATTAACAAAAGTGTGTGGCAGAAAGGTCATTTCACTTCAGTCTGTGTATTCTCTTTAGTGTGGTCTGAGCTTTTGATGCGATTGGGTATTAAGGTCATTACAGAAAGTCATTAAATTTACAAAGACAGGTGTTAGAGGCTTCAGGAAATGACTCTGAAACCTAGAGTTAGTGCAATTAATGAGACCAGAGTTTCAGAAAGTGTGAACTATCAGCAATTAGAAAAACATGTGAATAGGGATGGATTATTGTTCTGCGAAGGTTTCTTTGCTCTTTGAAGCATCTGGTATTAGACGAATCATGGACCTGATCCACTCTGGCTGTTCATACCTTCCTCAATATCTAGAAACCTCCATAGACGTGTACTTGATCATGTAAGTGGGCTCAGCAGGATTTGAGGAAAAAAAGCTTTAAGTGCAAAAGTATCGGGGAAAATAGCCTGGCAGTGTGGAAAGGTAGCCTGAGCTATAGAGACACACTGTGAAGCAAAGGCACCGCACTGAACAGGAGGCAGGGATGCTGGCAGGTAACACCAGTTTCCTACTCAGGCGTATATCTGTTATATACGATGGACTAAAATGAGCCCTTGCGCAGAAGGGGCAATGTTACTCTACTCCAGGGGTGTCATGGCCACCAGCCGCCTTGTGTTTCAGAGGCCTCCTTGCTGACGCTGTGTTGTGGGGTGGAAGGGGGAGACTTCATAGCTCTAGAAACTGGCAAACTCTTCTCGCTGAAAGTCAGCGTTGGTGTCCTGCCACCAGTGGCTTCGGACTGTGAAATGTGGAAGAACGGAAACTGTTTGCATCTGTATGGCTGGTAATGTGGGAAAGACACAATACTCGCCTTCTTTAGCTTGGGACTGTAGGAGCTTATTTCTGTTTGAGTTCTGCTGAATCATCACAAACTGTTTCTTGGGTGGAGGCTGCTGGGCATGTTGCTGTTGTAAGATCTCCAGGGGTGGAAACTGAGCTCCAGGAAAAGTACTTCCATGATTCACCTATCTTTTTTTATAACACATGTCTGTTGCAGGAGTTGGGCTGCGCAGTGCCTGTGCTCTGCCTCCCTGAAACTGGTGTCACTAATCTGGAAGAGTTACGGTAAGACGGGAGACTTTGCAGAGCTGCAGTTTTGATACCCATATGGAACTCCATGTATTGTTTACTCTAACATTGTTTAATGTGTCAGAATGCCTCAGTGAAATATTTGCCTAGAATGTCACCTTCTGGGCTTAGAAATAGTTGATCAGATTTTAATGAAAACCCATGACCTGTCTGCTTCACACTGTTGCTTTTACTTTCAATTTGCTTAGTTTACTTTGGAGCCAGGACCCAGGAGAAGCCAAACCCTATCTATTCTGTTCTCTTAGGATCCAGGAAGCTACTAAGAAGTTCAAATAACCAGTGACAAAATCAAGCTTTCTAACCTCTTTGGAAAAGAACTATTAACCAGGGAGAATATTTTTTCCTTTAAGCTCTATGCTTAAAGCGAACACAGCTCAGAGTCTTGATGCTGTTGAGCAGACTGCAATATCTGCTGTCTTTGGAGTTGTAAGAGGATTGTTTAGATCACACAAGACTGGCCCAAAGTGAAATCCCTTCACAGAGTGTAAAAGACAGAAGAGTTGAGGTACCCCTTATACATACCTCCTCTTGTCTCTCTAGTCTACTAGTGAGTGCACTTGGGCAGCAGCAGTGGAATGGCAGGCCTCCTTTCGTGGCCTCTTTTGTACTTTGTCTTTCCGAGGACGTCCTGGGTAGCCTGGGCAACGTGCTTTCACTTTCAGCAGCATGCTTTGCACTGCAGACTATTGGCTGTATGTAAACTAAAAGCCAACTTAAATCTTGGCAGTAGTGGGACAATTTTCTATGTTGTCCCAATAATACTTTCTAACGCCTTTGGCTATTAATTTTGTATGCAATATCCTTGAGAAGACTTGTCCTGAAAAAATTTGAAAACCTGACTGTGGTGTTCGAGGTAAAACTGCCTCGAGTTTCTAAGACCAGTGTTGTGAAAGTCAGCATTTCAGATAAAGAAGAATAAAAACATTCAGTGGAGGAGATAAGAGCATTAACAAATGTCAGCAGTAGGCAGCAGGTGGTGTTTGCAGTCCCTCAGATTTTATAGTATTGTTCTATACTTGGTTATCTTCTTTTCTCAATCTTGTAGCAATTGAAAAACTGAGTGCCTTGTGGAAACCCAGATCTGGCACTTCGGGATCTTTTTTTTAGAGCCATATGCAAATAATTTTTTTTCTGCCAGTGTGCTGACATCAGTTTCATGCATCATTTGTTCTTTTAATAACAACCCTTTTTCTTTTTTCTCTCCCACCCAGCTTCTTCCCTCCATTTGCATGTGCATTGGAATAGTGGCTGGTTTAATCATTGCAGGAGTTAAACTGACCTCCCACAAACATGGCAGACGAGGACCTTATTTTTCGTATGGAAGGGATTGATAATGCTAGATCAACTACAGCGAACTCCGGAAATTATCTTGATGCTGATAGTGATGATGAAGACAATTATTTTATCTGTCCAATAACTGATGATCCAGTTTCTAACAAGTCTGCTGGTATCAAAGTTGACAATTATTATAGCAACTTAGCAAAAACTGAACAGTACAGTTCAAGCTCTTCTCCTAGAAACTCTTTTAGCTTTAAGGTAAGTATTGGCTCCAACCTTCAGTAAGGTTTTTGTTTTACTTAGTTGGCATGAGAGATTCTCTAACTGCTTCATCTCTTCTAACTAACACTTTTCAATGAAAAAATACATTTGTTTTTTCCAGACCTGCAGTTAATTCCATTAAGCCAATAGTCTGACACTGCCATTGAATTGCTTATTGTCCCTTTTAGTTCAGTGGAGATCTTCATCTACAAAGGCAGCAGATTCCAGGAGAACAATTCACTGCCGTTATGATCAAACCATTAAAAAAGCAATACATTGATTGGGAGATTTAAAAGATGGTACTTGTTGTAAGCTAAATTGGGGCCTGGCAGAAGATACTTTATTATGGATTTTGCCAAGCAGAGTTCACAGTCCATAATATTCTTATTTGGACAAATAAAATTGTAAGTGATAAAATTGTAATTACAGGTTTTCAGGTTATAGTTCCTTTTTAGGGAGCTTTTAACATGTTGACTCTCATGCTTGGGTATGAAGTGTCACACTGGCAGTAGTTCCTGACAGTGTACTTGAGCAGTATCTGACCTTTTTGAAATGAACAGCAATTGCAGCATTGCAGAGAGGTCCAAGGGGCCGTAGTTGGTGTTTCCTTGGCAGTGTGTCCTGTTCCACTCGGCTCCCTTTGAACAGATCAGGCCAGGCAAAGGGAGACGAACCCACAGGCCTCAAGAACGCAAGTGACATTCACTCTATAGCTTAGATATTCCAAATGTGCACCATTTGTGGTAAACTGGCATGTCTCTTAGATTTTGTCTAGACTAGGATTTAATGTGTTTTATTAACACATTTCTTGTTATAAATATTAACATAATATTTATTTAATAGGTATTCTAAAATCTTGGTTGTGCCTAATGCATGCTTTATTCCTGGAGAGATACCAGATGGTTTATTTCAGTCAGTTAACATATTAAGTAACACATTAAAAGTGAAAATGTCCTGTCTGCAGTAAGATTTTTACCAAGGCTAGTTAATAGAAACATTAAAAGATACATATTACTAAGGAACGTGAAGAGTAGAAGTTTAATATAGACAAGGGGACAGATTTTAGTGTATGCTGTGCTAAGCAAGTAAGACCTGATAGGGAGCTTAGTCTTCATTTGTGTGTACATTTTAGCACGTACTAAACACTTGCCTCTGGGTTTGCAGTGTGAGTTCTGAGTCATGTGGCCTGAGATAAAACTGATAAGGTCTTAAGAAATTGCAATTATTTCCTCCTTCCTAAGCTATCATGTTGCTTCTGCAGAATATATGTACCTGTGCTTTGGGCTCCACAATGTCTAGTTTGTCATTTTAGCTCCTATCACAGATAAGATAGGATGCATTGGGTTGAGATGTGGAGCAGGCAAGTCTCCATCTGCTGCTTAGGCTGCAGAAATGGTGACTTCCAACACAGAGTGAAGCAGACAGCCAGGACTGATAACATCTTAAACCACCACAGCCTGGTCTGATCAGAGTCCACCTCTCGGACTCCAAAGCTAGTGGCAGAGTGGGGCATTGATAATGAAATGCAGAGACAGATAGAAGTGTTACTGTTAACTCTCTGCCTTTAAACAGGACTCAGCAATGTTTAATTAGCTAGTTAATAGGCAAGATCCTTTTAACGCCTGTTTTCCAATTAAAAAAGTTGCCAATTTACCGCAATAGTTCACAGACGTTCTAAGAATGAACTTAAATTAGGAATATAAATTGAAGAGTGGCTTTTAAGCAGAAAAATCTTTTTTTTTTTTTTTAAATTAACAAAGAGAACAGAGACTCTTTGTCAGTCATTTGTCTTATCACATGTATTTTCCTACTTTTATGTTTCTCATGCATCCTTTAGAATGACACACAGCATCGTTCTAAGCACGGCTCTGTGGTTGACCATAGTCGGGTAGGTTAAAAAGAAAATGTGAACACCGTATCTAATAGATGCATTAAGATTTTTTCTTTTGTTTTGTTTTTTTCCCTTTTATGGCCTTTTTTTGTTCATTATTTTATTATCTGGGAGAACTGCTTGCCTCAGCCCATAGAAGTCATCAAGTCAAAACTAAAAAAGATACCTGTTCTCTACCCTGAAATATCACTTCTTTTAAAGCACACATTTGTAGTTGTTTCTTCACAGTATTTCCTACTGTGGACAAGAATAGAATGGATGCAAGACATCTACTTAGTCTGTATGGCAGCCATATGCCTACAGCAGGAGAAAAATTGCGCTGTTAGCACCAGTTCCATGAAGTCCAAATTCTGTTTGTTTGAAGATTAGAATACAGCTTTTGTACAAAGCACCTCACAAGATCAAGCACAAGTAATTAATTTATTTAAATCATTACCAGCATGGATACAGATCACCTTTTGGAAGGGGACCCTACTCAGGAATCATTTGACATAGATAATTGACCAAGCAATTCTACTTGTTTCTGTTTCTCCCCATTTCTTTCATATATATTCAAGTATGGAAGTTCCCAGGTCCATATGAAATGTGTATCATCACATGATCTGAGGGCAACTTCATTTTCTTATGAAACATGTAGGAAATCTTTCTCAGCATGTCTTTTAAACTTGTTTTCTTCATTGTAGTATTGTGTTCATTTTGTGATTTTATTGTCAGAAAGGGGAGCATTTAAATTGTTTGCAAGGTATGCAGATTTACTGCTGAAATAAAAATAAACATGAACAATTTAAAAGCTCAGCTGCTTCAAAAACTTCCTAACTTCCTTGATGTCATTGCTGACACCAATTTATACTGTATTTTTTTAAAAAGTTTTGATTGAGATTTAAATTCTAAAGGAAGAAAAAACCAAACAATATTTTAAAAGTTACTGTTTCTGCATACTTGCCATTCAGTCAGAGAGGCAGTAACAAAATCTGAAGTATTTCTTTACTGGTGGGGTTCCAGAGTGGCCTTTTCTCCTGCTTACCTTGCCTTCGGAACATCACAGGATTATATCTCCAGTCCTCTTGGAACAGTACAATGTAAAAAGAGGGAGATCAAAATGTTAAGAGAAAAGCATCCAAATTGGCTGGTAGAGAAAGACTGTATATTCCAGAAAACTCCTTTGATTTTTTTACTGTTGACTTGGTGGAGATTGAAGTAGCTACTTGTCTGGAATTGTTATAATAATCCATTTTTACAACATTCTAATTTCTTCTTATGCTGAGCACAATTTTGGGGCCAATTTTTCTTCATCCATATTGCTCTATCGCTAATGGACTTCTTATGCTTACACTGCCAGCATATGCTGTTAGTTACAAAAAGTTAAAAATCAAAACAGTAAAAGTGAATTAATATCTAGGTGTGACTTATCACTATTTGCAGCGTATGTTAGAGATATTTGCAAATTACAACAGTTTTTGCAAATTATATATGGTATACATTAGACCAGATTCTGTTCTCAGTAACTTTACGGCGGTGCAAATTGAACTGAAATGTGATGCTTTATATTTCTGAACTGTGTCTCATTATACTTGAAGCTATAAAATGTCAGAGTGGTCGTCTTTGGGGGGTTGTGTAGTTGCATCTTCGTAGCATTGGGATCCTGATGTGCTCTAGAAAATGCCGTTGTTGTGAGTTTCTGCTGATTATAAATAACGTGCCAGTTTGTAACTTCTTCAGGAAACCTGGAAACATGCTGTTCAGAAAGCTAAGCACATGCCTGATCCGTGGGCAGAATTTCATCTTGAGGACATTGAGATGGAGCAAGCCACTCGTTACAGGTCTGTGGGTCTTTCTGCTCTTAATGCTGATGTTAAACAGAATGTGCTGGTTTATGCTGGTGTTTGTGTAGTGCAGAATATGTGTAATTACATGGCTGAAGAACCTTCAATAATGCCCGAAGTGAATGTGTCTTAACTGAATCTCCCAGGAATATGTAAATACTGCACATTATCAAAATAGAAACCTTTCAGCAAAGCAGTGCCACACTCGTTCTCTCTCTCTCTCTCTCCCACCTAAGTAGTATCTATGAGTTTCACCATGTAGACAGGAAACAAGGCTGAAAAGTATTTTGTAGTTGATTTATTAATGCTATAAACTTAATCTAATAAGGAAATGAATCCCAAAAAAGAGGCAGCATACTTAATTTAAGTGGTTTAGGAAAAAAAGCAACATAACACTCTGTGCCTTTCCCAAAATAGCAGTTTCACTGTTGCCTGTCCATGCAGTATTGCTGCATGTGGCTGGAATTTAAATCCTTATAAAGCCCAGAATAGCTCAGCATGGTGTACGTGCTGAAACTGAGTTTGGCCTTTAAACTATTCTCAGTGCTTTAGCACAGGCTTTGCCAAAACATTTACCCTACTGACACAGGTTTCTGGGTGGAAGGGGTAGGAGTTCGAGGCCAGTTAATTACCACTTAGCATCAGTGTTTGGGGAGGCCTCCCTTCCAATCACATAACGCTGTCACGCAGTGCTCTTCTTCCCCATAGACTGCATCTGTCCCTGGTCAGCCACACAGTCCTGAAATAGTTTGCATATTTTAAAATACAAATAAGTGATAGTATTGGTTTAGGGCTACTCGAATACCCTATTAAAAAGAGATGGCTCTGATATTCCTATTTCTTCCTCTCTTGTCTGCTGCAAACTGGGGTGATACACAATATATAAGGGGGTATATGGGATGTCTTCATGCATGAAGTATTTGGTGCAGGTCGGGGGAATCAGGCTGGAAACAATCGTGTTGGTGACTCAACCGCTGTGGTTCTCAATTTGGCTTTTCCTATGTTGGGAATTAAGGGGGTGGGGAGAAACCACAGTCGTACTCTTTGTATTATCATAGGGTTGTGCAGAGACTTGCTCCTCCCTTGGTGCAGTGTTGGGCAGTTGTGGCCCTGCTGTTTTTCACAGCCGCAGCTGGTGCTGCATTCTGCTTGCATCCTCCACAGCCCTGCAGCAGATCCCCAGCCAGAACCAGGTTTATGCAAGTTCAGAGTTGGGGAGACAACCTGTCCAGTGTGTAGGGCTTGGTGAGGCTCTTTCTGCCCCGAGTGTACTGCCTGCGCATCACAGAGGAGATTTAATGTCAAAGCAGATAAAGCCTAATTTGTAGTGTTGCAAAAGTTTAGCTTCTTGTTGTGGTTTAATGCCAGCTGGCAACTAAGCACCACACAGCTGCTCGCTCCCTGTCCCAGCTGTGTTCCCTTCCCAATTCTTG
>NW_009206820.1:0-23391 GCF_000690835.1 Fulmarus glacialis | reverse complement strand
CCATCCCTGTTTTATCAACACTGTTTTCAGCACAAATCCAAAACATAGTCCCATACAAGCTACTATGGAAAAAATTAACTCTATCCCAGTCAAAACCAGCACACTTCTGTAGCGAAATCTGTTCATTGTCAATAGGATTCAGTGTCTCTTCAAAGAGCTATACATATTTCTTCTTTCCCACCTGAAGTAAGGAGGGCAGGAGTGTGGTAGGAAGACTAGAAGTTTTTGTGTTGGACTGGCAGCAGCAGCTTTTTAGCAGTCAGCTAGAGATAAGGAAGGATAGGCACTGGGGATGGGAGGATTTGGGTTCCCTCTGCATTTTTCTAAGAGGCACATCTCCTGATTTTGCAGGTACAATGCAGTTACTGGGGATTGGGTTGAAGATGAAGTCCTCATCAAGATGGCTTCACAAGTAAGATCACACTGTCCTTCATGTTTATTAGCAGCCAGATCTGTCATTTCCTTCTTGTTACTGAATAGTGGCAGCAAGATGTTTTCCTCATATAGAAGTTTTGAAGTCTCAGTGTCATTCTTTCCTCCTACCTCTCTTTTTCCTCATCTCATCCATTATGTTTTGGTGTCCCAAGAGCCTTTTCTCCCCAGAGTAGAGTAGAACATGGACTTAGCCCTTCCCCATCAGCAACATGAGGCATTTACTCCTTTCCCAATGGTCTCCCTCCCATTTCAGCCCTCCCATTTCCTGCTGGCCTAATCTCCCTGCCTGGCAATAGTCCTACTATTACATGTGCTTCCAAATAATTTCTCCTCTTAGGATGAAAACAGACTGAATTTTCAGTATGTGAGGGTAGAAGCTACTGTCGCTTCCCAGTTGGGGTTTGTGGTGTGTTGGAGTTGCCTTGCTCTGTGCTACTGACGTAGTATCTGGTGTCTGGGGAGGTGGTGCTCTGTTTGGCACATCCTGTATGCAACCCTAAATGCGGAGAGCATGAGGTCTGTGAAGCCAGCTTCTTTAGGCAGTCATAACAGAGCTGACTCCAAAGTGGAGAGAGAATTTAAATAGCTTCTTTAAAAGACGTATCATGTCTGCTCCATGGAATGTTGGCGGGGGCGGGGGGGTTGTTCCCAATGTCTTTTCCCCAGATTCCTACTTACACTGCCAATGGGTTTTCATTTTTTTTTGAGGAGACAGATATTGTATAGAGCCTGTTTAAGAACTGCTTTCTGCAGGATATAAAGGGGGAAGATATGGTTGTGTCTCTTACTGGTTAGAAACTAACTTTGTGGAAATGGCAATGCTCGGTTTTTTGTTTTTTCTTTTTCTTTACCTAGCCTTTTGGCCGTGGAGCAATGCGAGAGTGTTTCAGAACGTAAGTATCTGGCTTTATCTTTGTTGGCCTCCATGCAGTATTTTCTTCTGTGGTGACTGGAATTTCACTTAGGTGTGGTGGAAATTTTGTAAGCTGTGCCTTTCTAAAAGGCACAGCTGAGGGGTTTATTCCTGTTTGTGTGACTCCAGCTGCAGCACAGGGACTGGGGTTCAGAAAGCAGAACATTCTCTTAAGGGAAGCACAAGCAAGCGTGATGCAGGCATCCAGTGAGCTTCCTTTGGAAAGTCAAGCCATTGCCTATACTGGAACTGCAGTGGGATGGATAACGTGCAATCGAATCCAGTTCCAGCGAGTATAATCAGCCTATCAATTAGTAATTCATAAATTTATGTTATTTCCACCATCTCTTGGAAGCAAAATACTCACAAAAGTACAGAAGAAGCTACTTTGTTTCTGTGTTCCTAGTGCGCTAAAATATCTTTGAATTTGATATGAGGCCGTAGGTGTTTGCAGCCTGCAGGCCAACTTGAGGCCTATAGTTAGGCAGAGAAAAGGGGAAAGAATAGTTGGATGGTGCAATCTCAACTCGGAAAGCCTCCCTTGGTAAAGAAGGTTATCCTCCCAGAGTTTACTTCGGATCATGTGTACCAGAATAATCCTGTTCTGAGTAAGGCAGAGCTTTCCAGAAGGGTAAAGTGTGGGGGAAGACAAAGGAGGAACTTCTCTTTCCTCAGAGAGTGTTAGCAAATATGGTTGCAGGCATCAGTATCTAGCTATAAATCAGTTTGTGGTACAAGAGTACCCCACCCTTTCCAGGCTCTGAAAATGAATGTTTCCTGGAAAATGTACATGTGTGTGTTTAAGGCAGCTCCCCCCTCTTTCCAACTGCAGAATCCAGAGAAGTTGCATTTCACGTCTGGTTTCATTTCTGGAAAGAGAGAAACTCCTGAATGATCAAATGTGATGTTTTGAACTTGAGGAAAAAGGGGGAAAAGTAGCCCCTCAGTCCTCCAGTTTGGCATTGTTTCAGTATCAGTTCATGCTGGTGGCTCTGTTCTTGCAAGGCTAGATAGAGACAGCAATGAACAAAGCCTAGGAAGTAACAAATATGAGCTTGCTGACATTGTTGCTGACATTGCTTTTAGCTCTTGTTTCTGAATGACCAAATTCTCCTTTACAGAATGTCCTGAGTAGTGCCATAAACAGAAATTTATCTTTGCCGCTTTGCCTTAACCTTTTGTACAAAGAAAACATAACTCGTATGTCAGCTCCCTACTCCTGGATTTTCCATAACTCTCAGTGGTGCACTGATCGTTCCCATCTGGAGCTTTCTCTTCTAGATTTTTGCAACTCTGCAAGTCTTTAGTCATTACAGCAACAGCATTAGCTGCACTTGGCTCAACGAACTTCAGAGAGTGTTGGCTTTGGAAGAGCCCATGAGCTGGCTTGTTTTATGCAGAGAAATTTGTTTCTTCAGAGAACTGGAAAGGTTTCAAATCCTGGCCGAAATTCTTACCTCACTTACTTGTTCCTTCGTTCCATGTTATATTATGTTATAGTGACTATGTTGTAGCGACTGCCTGTCCCTGCAGGAGGACAGACAATATGGAGTTGCTTTGCCTTTAGAGCGTCCCTGTACTTCTACCTCTGCACCAAGGTCTTGGGAGGGAGAGAGGAAAGGAAGGAGGGGGAGGGCTGAGACTTTGAGTGCTGCTCCTTGGTTCTCAAAATGTACAATTTGCCATGGCACCAAGAAGGGCTCAGAGAACCATTGTTTGTTACTGAGCAGAATATGAGAACTGCTCGGTAGCCAGCTGTGCCTTACTCTAGATACTCCTCTTCATATTCCTTCTCCCCCTTCAGACTGGCTTGGCATTGCTGGGGTCTCCAGCAATACCACTTCTGCCACAGTAGAGGGTTTTTATACCTTTTTGCCATCTTCTCTGTTGAATTAAGTTCTTGGAGGGTGTGTGGGGGGAGAAGTGCTTTCCCCCTTGTGTCCCATATAAATGGATGAAGTTGCTCTAGGAAAGAAGACTCTGTCTGCTTTGAAATTCTTTATAACAATGGCATTTTTTTCCCCATTGACCTGAATGTTGGCATCTTCTGCAACCACTGGGTACCTGCTTAATCCATTTGTTGACAGCCAGCAGATTCTCTGTTGTCAAAGTCCTAAAGTCTTTTCTTCCCCGCCCCCCCCTCTTTTCCCCGACTCTTGAGAGATCTGTGGATTAAATATTTGCACATCAACAAAAGTTAAAAGCTACATCATAAGAAAAATTGTCATGTGCAGTTTTCCTTCTGGGGTTGTGAGGGATACTATGTATTCACCCCTGTGCATTGAGAAGGCAGCAGTTTGCTCTTATCATACGTTGTGGTTTAATGCCAGCAGGCAAATAAACACCACCCAGCTGCTCGCTCACTCCCCCTGGTGGGATGGGGGAAAGAATCAGAAAAGAGTAAAAATGAGACAACTCGTGGGTTGACATAAAGACATTTTAATAGGTAAAGCAAAAGCTGCACATACAAGCAAAGCAAAACAAGGAATTCATTCACTCCTTCCCATCGGCAGGCAGGTGTTCAGCCATCTCCAGGAAAGCAGGGCTCCATCACATGTAACAGTTACTTGGGAAAACAAAACACCATAACTCTGAACGCTCCCCCCTTCCTTCTTCTTCCCCTAGCTTTATATCCTGAGCATGGTGTGGAATATCCCTTTGGTCAGTTGGGGTCAGCTGTCCCGGCTGTCCTCCCAACTTCTTGTGCACCCCCAGCCTACTCGCTGGTGGGGGGGGGTGAGACGCAGAAAAGGCCTTGACTCTGTGTAAGCACTGCTCAGCAGTAACTAAAACATCCCTGTATTATCAACACTGTTTTCAGCACAAATCCAAAACACAGCCCCATACTAGCTACTATGAAGAAAATTAACTCTACCCCAGGCAAAACCAGCTATGTCATGAGAAGAACAGACGTGCAGTTTTCCTTCTGGGGGTCATGGGGGATACTAAGTAGTCACCCCTGTGTGTTGAGAAGGCAGGAGTTAGCTCGTATCATAGGAGAGGGTTTTGTCCTCTGAGTTCATGTTTGAACAGCCACTCCCTCTTAATTTCTGCAGAAAATAATTGTTGACATTAGAACAGGGCGTTGAGGTGGCACCAGCCCTTCATACTCTGGGTTTGAGGGGAGTGGAGAGGGAAAGGAAAAGAGAATGGGAGGAAGTTCGGAGTAGAAGTAGCTGTCGTCAAACCAAACAGGCACTTGTGCACGTCCCAGCCATTCATATGGGACTGTGCTTCACACATGTGCTTCATATGTGCTTCACTTTTCAGCTAGAATATCTGGTAAATGACTGAGGGTAATGCTGATCTCAGGGCCTGGCTCTGTCCGTGCAGGCAAAGAAATGGGGAAGATTGAATTAAAATTCTTGGTTTTCCCTTCATCAACGGTTGTTTTGTCTTTAAGGAAAAAGTTGTCCAACTTCTTACACACGCAGAACTGGAAAGGTGCCTATAACTATGTTGCCAAGCAATACATAGAGAGTGTGGGCAGGGATGTGTATTTTGAGGATGTCCGACTTCAGATGGAAGCAAAACTCTGGGGAGAAGAGTACAACCGGCACAAGCCACCAAAACAGGTACATTCAAAGATCTTGCTAAGCAAAAATGCAGTCTTGCTCTCCTATTAGATTAGTTTTCAAATGAATTTAGAGGGAATTACTTTTTCACATTCTATTAAATTTAATTGCTTAGATAGATTCTTCTGCCCTACTATGTTTTCCATTAAATGGTAGCTGATTTTTAATGAAGTAAACACAGAAATTGCTTTATATTTTCAGAATTAGGGGCTGTGTGTTTGTGAGTGTCTGACTGTTCTCAGCTGTTGACTGAAGACCAAAATAAAACAGTGTTTGTATTGCTCTTTTTGATACTTGCCCAGCTGCTTTTGAGATAACCAAAGATGTCACAGAATTTATTGCCAGCAGCAGCAGTCTCAGCAAGCACTTAACTGTTAGCGCTCCAGGAAAGTAGATGCTTAAATCTTGTAAACCTATCTAAACACCAAACTAGCATTGATTTTTAAGAAGAGCTGGAAACCTGAATAACTTTACAAAGCTATTCAAATACAGATTTCTGAGGAGCGGTCAAGAATTTTCCCAAAAATGAAGATACTGTGGCTTTGTTTCCTTTAGGTGTCTCAGTGACAATACTAGCACATTGTGTTAAGTGCAAAGCATTAAGATGTATGAAACTCCCAGGTGGATGGAATGTCAGACTGGGCTCAGCGTATCAAGAGAAGTTCCCATCCTCTGCGCTAGGGATGTACATAAACACATAGGATTCAGGAAGAGGTGGTTCTACTGCTTTGCTGGCTGTATTTCTGGTTCTGAGGTCCACATTAAACATTTTGTACAGCCAACATAGCTTTGCACTTTCCCATGCTGGTAAGTCGGATAGCTGCTGGTCAAAGCTGGCCATTGCATCCTGGACAAAAACACCTCCAGCAGCAATCAGCTTGTTAAAAGACAAGAAACTAAAGTGTGGGGATGAAGGACTGCAACTGTCATTCACTCCCAGCCAATAGCTCCTCTTTGTTGAGAGTGTCCATGGTATGTATCAATGAAGCTGTCAAGTCCCTTTAATCTGCAGCTGGTACTGAATGCCTGAGTGTAACTATGACTTCAGATGGGTGGAAGAGACAGCTTGTAGGAAGGGTGCTATACATGCACTGTGGTATCTTGGTTCCTGCTCTTGGCTGTACCACAGACTGTGTGTGACGTGACAAAATGCCTGGGTCAAGAAGTATGCCTCAGTGTGGAGGCCTTAATTTCATAGCCAAAATGAGTGCTTTTGAATATGTGGATTATGTGCATTGCCTCCCATATGAGGGTTAGTTAATAACTACATCTCTCACAACAGCAAGGTAGGCTATAGACTAAAGTGCACAGAGAGGAATCTAGAAATATAGAAGTTTTAAATGCCATGTGGGGGAAAAGATGCGAGCGAAGTGAGAGTTGTGATGGTTTCTCCTTTAGGAATGTGTCTGGGACAGAGGGAGGAGGTGAGGCAGGGTACAGAAATATCTGAATGGTAGAAGTCTTCAGTCCTTCTCTGAAGAGGTGTTTCTTCAAGTTGTGCAGTAGTTACTGTATGTTTTGCTCTCTGGGTATAGAATCTTTGCAGTGTACTCTTAAAGATACCCACAAAAATAAAATAGAAAGCCGAAACTTACGAAGAATTTTTCAGAGGGATTTGTTGCAGAAGTGAGCTGTTTTGAAGGGACTGCTTTTGATGCGGAATTCCTCCAATAACCTAAGAAGCACGTGACTCTTCCCCCACCCCCTTGTTAAACAGAGAGATCTTCGCGGTTGTTCAGCTTCTTTCACTGGGAATGTTTTCACAGCTGGAGGATTCACACACACTTTGATTTGAAGACAGTATTCTATTAGTCATTGTTTATTTTCTTTCCCTCCCCAGGTGGATATAGTACAGACCTGTATTATTGAAATGAAGAACAGACCTGGAAAGCCTCTCTTTCATCTGGAACATTACATTGAGGGCAAATACATCAAATACAACTCAAATTCTGGATTTGTGCGAGACGACAACATTCGTCTTACTCCGCAAGTGAGGCTTTGTTTAAAGCTTTCTATAGAGTCTGCTGCAGGGAATTTCTTGGCTCTATCCAGAGGTCTTCCATTACTGCCAAGAAAGGAAACTGCAGGCTTTCCAGTACAATGCCAAATTAATTTCTCTTTTTGCAGTACATCTGCCCCTTATTTGGGGCCTGCTCTTTCAAGCGCTGAGTGCTTCTTTATTGCATTTCAGTGTCTATTGATTTTAGTTGAGTTGAACTTGGTTAATACTCTTTGGAAACCTTAAGGCCTTTGACTCTAATTACAATTGCAGGCATCGACATATTTCAAACTCTCTTCAAATTAAGGCAAGGAGAGACCTCTCATGTACTGTGCACTAAACAGTCTTCTGGTGCCTCATGTAGTACACAAAAGGAGGTGTCAGATACCCAGCTCATGTAACTAAACATCTAGTCTATTTGCATATAAGAATCTGGTTTTTTCAGCTACAGCCTCTGAATAGGTGAATCTGAGATTGCGTATAGAAATGCAAGTACAGATTTCAAGTGATTCTTGGGTCTCATAAAAGAACTTCAAAATACTGGCGAAAAATGCAAAGTGGTCAGTATAGCAAAGGATTGTTTTACTGGGGCTTGAGGGTTTTGTTCTTTTCATTTTTTTCCCCAGTTTTTAAGGTATTCGTCATCATGCTTAATGCAAGCAGAGGGTTTATGTTCTGGGTTGTCATTTGTCCACTGAATCAGTGCTATGCTTTCACAGGTTGGGAACAAAATGTTCTGTGAGATTTGCTGCAGTTAAAATGTTTGTCTATCACCACCAGTCACCTCCCCCAGGCCTGGCAGTGCTTTTTTGGAGGCCTTCGCAGAAGATTCCTAATGTCTCAGCTTTATGCCAAAGAGAAGGGCTTTTTATACCTAATTCTTGAAATGCTGCATTTAAAGAGTACAAATGTACATTTCATTATCTGATACACAAATGTAGAGCCAGATCAGCCATTCAGGGAGACCTCCCAAAGGGCATAGTAGGGGAAGGAGAATTTGTGGGGATGCTCACTTTTTTTTTTTTTTTTTTTTTGCAAAATGTGGCAGAGCTTTGCCTGTTGGCAGAAGGAAGCAGTGTCCTAGGGCTGCAGAGCTTGGAGACCCACAGGCACAGCCAGGATATTTATGCAGAAGTTATTCTGCACTGGCTTCAGAGCCCACTGTTGTTCCGCCTGCCAGGCAGCTCCCCACTTACTAAGGTGAAGACTGTTGTGGAAAACAGAACCTCCAATACAGGAAGGAGAAATAAAGCAATCTCCTCTTCCCTGCATGTTCCTACTGCTGCTTTTCACCCTACCTCTTTTAGCCCATCTCTGAGTGGGGGCAGGTTGGAGAAGCAATCTACTACATGCTTTTAGTCTCTCATTGCTTTCATCATGATGTTTATACCAGTTACATTTCACCAATAGGGTTATCAGACTTCTTTGCCCATTTGTGAGAGGTGAATATGTGTTGCTGTTTTCAGTAGATCAAGGGTGAGTTTTCTCAGACATCTTCTATGGTTCTTCCCAGGCCTTTAGTCACTTCACCTTTGAGCGCTCAGGACACCAACTTATTATTGTTGATATCCAGGGAGTTGGAGATCTTTACACGGACCCTCAGATCCATACAGAGAACGGTACAGATTTTGGAGATGGCAATCTAGGTAACATCGATGATCCTGTTTCACATGCTAATGGATGCTTATTTTCTCTTCCCTGCTGTCTGCTGAGTAGCCGCTACATGGCTGAGTGAGCAGGCACATTTCTGAGGGTCTTGCAAACAGCTAGAGAAGTTCTGTTGTAAGGAGTCCCTGAACAGGGCAGCTGTCATGCAAGGGCAGATTTAAAATGAGAGCTGATCTTGGCTCATGTCTCCTGGCCTACTCTTAAACCAAACAAGTAATGAAATTAAGTGGCTTCCTACAATGTGAGAGCAATAATCATGGCCTTTAATTTCCTTGCCACCTTGCAGGAATGGCTGAATGTGGAGAGATAAGCCTTGCATATTTTTAAAGTGTCAAGTGTCCATACATGAAGTTGTTCATAGGACGCAGCAAGTTTTGTAAGCAGGATCAAATTTAGGCATGTTTCTCAATGATGCAGCCAAATTAATTTATTGTTATATCCTGTGCATACATAGCTTTTGAAGATTTTTCAGACTTCCTTTCACTCTTTCTTGCAGAAAAAGTGAAAAGCCCTTACAGGTGTTAAAATAAAATGGAAGTGGGTTGAGCTGTGTGTACTACAAAGCACTTTCTCTCTTTCTTTCTCTTTTGACTTTTTAGAAAATGCTTTAGGACTTCTAGCTTTTAATAAGTAAACCGTCAGATAAACTTTGAGTAAACCCTTTCTTCACTTTTTTTAATGCCATAGGTGTTCGTGGTATGGCCTTGTTCTTTCATTCTCATTTCTGCAACAAGATTTGCAAAAGCATGGGGCTTGCACCATTTGATCTTTCATCCAAAGAGAAAGATGCCTTGGATTGTAATAAAAAATTGCTTGTAAGTGCTTGATGAAAAAAGTGTAACTAAGTAGTATAGCCGGTTTATTCTAACTTTAAAAGCCCTGTAAATAAAACTGAAATACGCTATTTACATGGCAAATAAAAACACCTTAATCACTAATGTTGCAGCTTAAAACACAGCAGTTTAAAGCTGACTTATCCATACTTGTCTCTGAATTAATGCTGTAGCTTTAATTAATAGGGAACCTTGTAACACATACATATTTAGGACCAAGTATATCTTTGAATGCTGAAATCATTAGTAAGTTTTGTATCTCACAAAGCTAATTTGGAGAGAAAAAAAGAAGAGAACTGCATGTCTTTAACTGATCTCAGTTTCAACTGATATTAGTGGGAATGGGACTTGATTAAATGCTTTAAATGAAATTCAGTCCTAAACAGAACTCTCTCTGATTGTAACAATGCCAGGACTTGGTATTTTCTTGGGGTGTTGAACTTTTCAAAGCAAATAGTTATGTATACATGTCCGTATTTATACCCACCTTTTTGTAGAGGACATTCGTAAACGTTCATAAACATTCATGTTGGCTTATGTAGCATGCTTAGAATACAGAGAAGCATTATTCATGGGACTTTATTGTTAATTTGCCAAGGAATCTGCTCAAACAATTCTCCGTGGCACAGAGGAAAAATGTGGCAGCAGCCGGGTGAGAACAGTCTCTGGTAGTCGGCCTCCTCTGCTCTTCCGCCTGTCTGAAAACTCCGGAGATGACAGCATGAGTGATGTAGCATTTGACTCGCTACCCTGCTCTCCTTCCTCAGCAACCCCTCACAGCCAAAAGATGGACGTGCTTAGTGAGTGAGCCTCATACATAACTTCTTTGGGGGTTCCTGACATTTGGCAGTGACATGTTTTATTTTGTTAGTTTTAAACACAACAGCATGTTGTATTTAGTCCAGAATACTTGTCTTTAGCATTTTCTTTGAGCAGAAATAAAACTAAAAGTACTTCTATGTAGATAATTAATGCACAGATGCTTCTGTGAAAAAACTGTGGTAAAATGATGGTATCTAAAGCTTTCTCCTCAAGCATGTTATCCTTATAATAAGAAGCAAATATTTTTCTTCATAGATTGGCCTGTGTTCAATGAAGTAGATAACTTGGTTCACAAAGACTATGATCAGCTTGATAACCAAAGGGTGAGTGTCTTTCCAACAGAAAATGAGATTGCAGTTCTGAGATGAATGCCTGAAGGCTTTGTTCAGTAGAAGCACATACAGGTGCTCTGCCTGCTTTCTTTGCTGCAGGTCATGTTACCTACATGCCTTTGCTGTTTCTAATAAAGGAAGAACATTTTATTTTAAAACAGTATTCATTATTTTTTTTCCCTCCAGAAATTTACTTGCATCTGATGTATTTTAACAGATTATTAAAGTGTGTGTCTGTTTCTCTGCCTGCATGTTGTGTCTTTGGCACTTTGTGCCAGCTGCTGTGGTATGAAAGCTAAACAAAATCCCCATTGATTAGGTCTCTGCAAATACTGGTGGGATATTGGAGAACCTCACCTGAGGAGACTGCAATAAGTTTGCAATGGGAATTTTCCAACTTTAGGGCCTTAGTACCAGGGGCTGTCAGTTACTGTTTTATCTTTTAACTGGTACCACTGAAGACTGAAAACTATATTAAGCGGTCTCTTGGTTTGATAAAGTATGTGAGTCCTTGATTTTTTTTGTATGTATCTAAAAGAGAATGCAAGCTTGGACAGTACGTTCTGGGTCATTAAGTCCTGTTCTGTCTGTCAGAGGTAGCACAACATACAATCATTTTCATCCAGTATATCCATCCAACATATCTCATTGAACCAGGAAAAGGTTTTCTCTGTGGGAAATGTCCAGGTGAGATCCTTACAAAGGGTAGTGTTAATGCTGCGATGTTTTGTTCTTACCTTCTGTAGGATTTTGAAAATGGTGGAGACAGTGGATATCCCAGTGAAAAGAGAAGTGAGCTAGAAGATCTGGATCATAGAGAGAGGGTAAGAATCTGACACTGGGTTTAGCAGAGTTGGGTCTGTTCATACTTGAACTGTTTCCATAGAAGAATCTTACTTTTTTATCCCTCTTGATCTAGACTTGTAAACAGACAAAACAGTTGGAAAGAAATTCCCGCATGTTGCAAAATTACTTATTCATCTTGGGGATGTTAATGACAGTTTTCCAGTAAAAAGACTATTTGTAACGAGGAGCTTAATTTCAAACATTATATTTGATTGCATATTGTTGTGGGGTTTTTTTAAGTATTCTATATTGCATTTGAGAAATGTAGCCAGCTTCTTGTCATATGGAATCCATTAATATGATCTAATTTCAGACTCTTTTACCCTCTCTTCTTTCTATGACTTTATATGGCTTGAGATATCATAGGACTTTATGTTGTTGTCAGTTAATAATATGCAACTTTAGAATTCCTGTGGGTTAGTTGGTTACTCCTTTAAAATACAAACTTTTAAATAAATGCTCTTTGACCTGAAGGTCTTAACTAGATATTTAATTAGAAGATAGGAAAGAGAATACTGCTTCCAAAGATACCACGCCTTTTTGTCACCTCTGAAGCAGCAAGGTATTTGTCATGGGATATCCAGTTTATAGGATTGAAGCCTGGGTGTGCCATATTCTTTACCATTTCATATGTTTCTTTCTATATTGCAATATCACTGAGAGAAAAGGATCCAGTGGAAACTATTTTGGTCATTGTCACTATTAATTTTGCTGGATAGGAATAGTCTAGAGGGATAACTGGCACACATCAGTTGCTGCAAATTAAATGATGCAAATCTTTACATTAACGTAGGGCCATTCAAACAACAACCGAAGACATGAATCTGATGAAGACAGTTTGGGAAGCTCTGCAAGGGTAAATAAAGTAGAAATGTTCATAGATGATGAGTTTGCCACTCTGCTTGTCCTTTGTTCCACTCATCTGCCATCTAACTTCACATCACTAAATCATATGTCAGTTTTCCTTCCTTTTAAGCTACAGAATATGTTTATTAATATTAATAATTACCACTCTGTGTTGTTTCTGGTTTTGTTTTGTCTTTATTTTCCAGTAAAGAAGTACTGTTACAAACAAACAGTCACCTCTGTAACTGATCCCTGACATAAATTAATGATTATGCATGGGTTTCTCACTTAAAAAAAAAAATTATAGTTCTATGGATTTTTTTTCTGCCTAACTAGATTATATTTCCTTTCTTGACTTTATTTCTGGAATTGTGTCCCATACGTGGTTGGGTGATTTTTTTAAAACATGCAGCATTTGAAATACGTGACAGTAGCTCTCTCCACTGTGTATCTAACTCAGCTAGGGAAGACCAGACTTTCTTGTATGTTTTCACAAAATACAGCTTCTGTGATAATTAGCTTCTGTGGCTATAAACTTAAACAAATAACTCTATTCTGCAAGGAAGAAAAAACAGAGCTTTGACAACAATTAATAATTTAGTTAGATATGCTTTTCAGAATTTCCTTGTAATGATTATATATTGCTGTTTCAGGAAATATATGTTGGGATTAGAAATAGAGGGCTTTACTCTGTTTCTTTAATGAAGAATAATAACATCTACTAATTTATTCAGCTACTAACATGACTTTTGAAAGCCATGTTTTAAATTACAGTATTTACTAATAAGTAATAATATTAATGGAGGCTTTGATTTCTAGATGGTAATCCATATGAATAGTATGGAAATTTTAATTTTGGATAGAAATAATTAGTATATTCCCTGTTTCAGATCAGTGTGGAGAAATGGAATCTCTACAACTCTTCCAGAGTCCACATCCACAGACCGTCCTGTGTTGCCCAAGAAATTCAGAGGCTCAGTGCACTAGAACTTGAAAAGAAAATTGGGAAGTCAGTCCTTGGGAAGGTAGGATGGGTCTAGTAATCCTGTTCTTTCCAACTGGAAAGAAACGTATTTTTTACTTACATAGAGGTGTTGCCCTGCATAAGTTATTTGTGCAGGTGAAAATAAATAACATGTCTATAGCTTTCTGTCACCTAATCATATTTTGTAAGGGACACCTAGGCTCAGGAACCCGTGAATTCCATCTGCTTTTGGACTTGCAACATCTGGGCTCCTTTGGGAAGGACCCTGCTGTTGGTTCGTCTGCCTTTCCAGAGGCATCACACAGAAAAGATACAGTGGGATAGATATGGTGTGCCTGACCCACGTGCCTTGCAAATAGGCAAGGTTGGGCTCTTGAAAAATGGTAGCATGGACCAACTCTTTTTACTCCAGACTATCCCAGACAATGCAAGTGTGAATTAAGTTTGGGTTTATGTATGGGCTTAAGCCCACACTCAAAACACATGGTGTAGACCTTTCTGAACATCCTGAGAGCCTCAGATGTTCTCAAACCTTTTGATTTGAGAAGAAACCTGCCTTTCCCTTGGGGAAGGGAGGAAAAAAACCCCTTAAAACCCCATTACGTGTTTGGAATTAAATCCGGCCCCCCAGTGACAATAAAGGCTTCAGTGGTATGAGGATTTTACCCTGGATAACCTTCTTGATTTTCTATGCTTCAGGTTAATTCCTTTCCTTTGAGGGCCCTTGCTGTACACAGAAGTCTGTGACCCATGGTCACTGCTGTTGGCGCTGCTGGCTGGCGTGTTAGGCAGTTGCAGGCTGGGTGCCTTTAACTACGACTGCCTCCTAAAAGTCTCCAAGGCCCTGGCAGATATGCTGGGACATGCCCCTAAGACCTGGTGTTCTGGTGTGGCAACCTGCTGGGATACTGCTTAGGACACACTGCTGTGGAAAGATGCTGTGGCAGCTGCTGTCTTGCTGAATTAGGTCTTTTATCTCTAGTAGTCGAGTTTATAAAGCTGTATGTGTCTAAGCTTACAGAACTGGAGAGGCAGCTGCACTGCGTATAATCATCGCTTTTTGCCTGTTTAATTTGTTCAGGCACAAGTCAGGCTCCAAGTCTGTGTGTTACCAAACTAGTCCTCTGCTTAGGCACAGAGGTACACGATTAGCTTTAAGTAAGTAGTCACCTCAGAGATGTATTTTTGTGCCTAAGTAAAGTATGGGCACAAGGCTTTTGAAGAATCAGATCTATACTTAATAGTTGTGTCTCTTTCCTGTACAATTGTGTTCTAGGTTCATTTGGCCATGGTTCGCTATCATGAAGCTGGGCGTTTCTGTGAGAAAGACAAGGAATGGGATCAGGAGTCAGCCCTGTTTCACCTGGAGCATGCTGCAGACTGTGGGGAGCTGGAAGCCATCGTTGGGTTAGGACTCATGTGCTCTCAGCTGCCACACCACATTCTTTCTGAGGTCACTCTGGAGGTAAACAGAAAGATCAAAAACAGTGCCAAAATGCAGAATTGTGGTCCATTGTAAAAATAACATAAGAATAGCAGGAAATGGAGACAAACAATAACCATAGTTAGGTGTTCTGTAGCCTCTTCAGAGACAATAGATTACTTCGTAATTAAGGACTTGGAGAAAGCAAAAAATGCTGCCTGTTCCTGGTTTTGCCAGCAAATTTCTGCATACCTTTGGGAAGTTTTTGAAGTGATCTTTACAATTCAGCTTCTTAGTTTCTTGTGGCTGGGAGATATACTAAACACTTGCAACCATTACTGACTTGGAGAAACTGCATTTAGTGGTAGAGGAAGGAAGGGATGGAAACATGCATTTTAAAGGTTTTTTTTGTTTTACTAGGACACAAAGGAGAACAGAAATAAAGGATTTGATTACTTGCTGAGAGCAGCAGAAGCTGGGGACCGGCCTTCCATGATTCTGGTAGCAAGAGCATATGATACAGGTGTAAATCTTGGTTCAGACAGGTATTGTGCATGACTGAGTAACTTAACTTGGTGGTACTCCACTGAGCTGGGGGGCAGGGGGAGAAGCACTTGCTGTATGTCTTTCATTCACATAAAGAGCTGTTATGTCATAAGTAGTGCTATGAAGCAGTGTTCTGGTGTTACTTCAAACTTATGCAGGTGTGAATAAGATAAGGTTTTAGGCCAACACAGATATATCAACACAGAAAGAAAATCAGAGATAATTTTTGCTGTTGGACATCTGCATGTGTGTTGGATCCAGGGCATGTTTGAGTTTAGCCCTCATACTGAGGTTGCCCTATGATAGCCAAGGTTTTTTTGCTCTGAAGTTGGTGATAAAACTCCCCTTGACTTCACTGGGAGTTGCATACTTGAAGATCCTGGGATCAGTAGGAAAAAATGGAGCACAAGAGTTCTTCTGGAGATGTAGTACCCTAAAAATAAGTGAAAAGTACTTACAACTGCCATGTCTCCTCGTTAGTGATTTTTTAAAAGCACATTTTTTTTAAAAAGTGGGGTGGTTTTTCTAATAAAACTGAAAGAAGCTGTAGAACAGGAGAAATACGTGAAGTCATAAAGTGACTATAGATGAGATGCAGTCAGATGAATGAAGCATTCGTCACAGTTATAGTCTTTCACTGCTCCTCATAGTAAAAGAAGGAATGGAAATTTCACAGGAACATATGAAATGTCTTAATGCTGAGGATGTTACCTTTAATTAAGGATGATTTTAAGTTTTAAGAAGTTTAAAAATGCTTTTACCTCAGTAAGTGTCTCTTAATTTGGCGAGCACTCCTGTCTTGATAGGAGGGATAGGAGCAGCATTGTGACTAGGAACTAGATTGTGATTTGCCAAAAGGCTACACAGTATATTGGTTTGATTTTTTTTTTTAGCATTTTAGATGAGTTTTTTAAAGTGGACAAATACTAATTTCCTTAAATACCAAATATAACAATGATGATAGTGATTTTTTTGCTTTTGTATTGTAGCATGTCTTTGTTATTTACATGAGTTTTCTGTTTTGCACAAAAGTGAAACTCTTGGCAATGGTGAAATTTAAAACAACATTAAACTTCTCATTGAAGTGCACTGAGCATTCTCAATATGAAAATTGCTGGGTTTAAAATATTTATGAAACAAGACTCTTTGCAACTTCAGGTTGTTTCCAAATCAGTTATCTTCAAAAATATAAATGCCAGACCAAAACCATACAACTAGTAATGAAATCAGTCTCTGGAGTTCAGCAAGACACTTCAGTCTGATACTTTCTCCTCTGTAATTGCTGCATAAAGTGACACCAGCCTCATTTTGGTATAGTGACCTGATGCTGCAGTGCAGAGTTAGTGAGCCTCCATGAGAACATTTGCTTTCTTGGAGAGCATCAAGGCTCTGAGAAGCTAGTGCAAAATTGAATTCTGAATCTCCAATGCAAAGTACATTTGTTTCCTAAGGTAACCATCTTCAAAAATTATTTTTAACTTCAGAGTACAGGACTGGAAGGAGGCGCTGTACTGGTACAATGCTGCACTGAACATGACCGACTATGATGAGGGAGGTGAATATGATGGCACTCACGATGAGCCCCGGTATCTGCTCCTGGCCAGGGAAGCAGAGATGTTAATGATGGGAGGGTTCCACCTGAATAAGGATCCACAGAGATCAGGTGAGGCCTCATTTTGTTTCTCTAATCAGTAACCCTGCTTTTCCTTCCCTTTTCCCCCAGCATGTACCCCAAAAATACATTTCCTGCTTCAGCTGTTATAAAACATACAGAGGGTCAGTACCCTCAGATTTGTGGATGAAGCTGTAATGATGCTGGGTGATACAAGGCTGGAAACAGTGAAGTAAGAGATCTTGCCAATGACAGGGGTAGTGGGCAGTGCCAGGTCCAATCCTGTGACACGCTGAGTTACTAGCAAGCAACCTTCACTCCCTGTGAGGCCCCTGAACTGCAGGTTGCTGCTTGTACTTTGAGTTACACCCATGACTCCTAGGCCCTACACAACATTGTCTTAGTTGTTGTGTAATCTACATGTCAAGCGTCTTAGTCGTCTTGGGGGATCCTACAGGCCGGTCATATTTCCAATCCTTCCAAATACGTTGAAGAGCCATCAGCAGCCAGTCATACAACTTTCAACTTGAAGAGCAAAAGCCAGATTCCCAGCTGATGTAACTCTGCTGACGCTATTAAAATACACTCATACTTCCAGCCCTGTAGTTAGACCTCAGTTTCTCTTTTTGTCCTATAATTGCTTCAGGATAAAGAGATGTTTTTTCTTTACCCTGTCAACATAACTTGTACTATTTCCTCCTCTAGGTGAGCTGTACACAGAAGCAGCAGAAGCAGCAATGGAAGCCATGAAAGGCAGACTGGCAAATCAGTACTACCAAAAAGCGGAAGAGGCTTGGGCGATGATGGAAGAATAACACTGCAATTAAGCAGTTCTTGTATATAAATTTTTTTATAGACTTGCTGCATTTGCAGCTAAAAAGATATATTTTTATGTGGTGTTACCAGTTTCTTTTTTTGTATTTCAGTTTTCTAATTTCTTTTTGAGGGGAGAAATCCAAATGTAAGTGGTATGTAGTGTGCCATAGCATACTACTAGTGTTTTAAAGCTGTAATACAAACACACTTGACCTTTTGTATTTTTTTAACTGTTAGAACTGAGGGGCCTAGTATTTTTGACGAAAAATGAAGTTGATATTTGTTAAGGTTTCACATGTCCTGTTTTTTACAGAGCAAATGATCAGTGTGTTTACTTTTTTCTTCTTCTCCCCACATACAGAAAAACATTTTCCTAAATTCTCAGCATTTCTTCATCATTTTCGGTGTATCTTACCAAATTTGCATGTGAATGTAAATTTTCAATTTAAGCGTGCAGCTACTCATTTTATTAAGTAGTCCCATTCTGTTACGCTGGTGTCATTGGGCACTTCTGATATTCTTCTCAAACGAATTCCAGATAGAATCCTTACAGTTTGGGGAGGGGCGGGGAAGATGCTTCAGATTGGCAGTGAGGATATTCAGGGTGGAATATTCATTACCAACATTGCATATTTTACCATCAGAAAACTCACTGATGTGAGGCATCCAGCTACCTCTTTCATTTTCACATTTTGCACCATATAATAACCTAGTTGTGTAAAATTTTACTGACGTTATATGATATTTGTCCAATGATGTACAGTAGCAAGATCTGTAATATATGGGTAATTTGAAGTTATTTTTACAGTGACATCTCAGTTCTCAGTGAAGCTAGATCATCTCACTTAAAATGAGAATACACTTTCCACCATTTCCAGAGGGATGTTTGAGAAGGTTAGAGGATGTTGATTCACCTACTTCTATGTATAGAAAACAACTTACCTGGTTTAAATAGCTTTTAAAATAGTGTTTTATCTGCGAATGGTTTCAAATGCCAGTTAGAGAAAATTGCTGGTTAAAAAGAGAAAACAATATTATCCCCAAACACTTGAATTTCTGTGTCCTGTTTGCATAATCTTAAACGTAGTGGGAGGACAAATACATGGTGGTGGTTGAATTATCATTGCATAGAGATAAGTTTCTTCCAAATCCAGTAATATATTCTGAAGCTGCTGTGCCATCTAATACAGATAGTGCAAAAGCTGTTCCTATTCCTTGGTCATGGTTAACAGTCGTTTTGCAGGAGATTAAGATGGAAACTTTTGTCTTCTTGGCCTTACAGTCTCCTGAGGGTGTAAATTGATATGAATAAGGGGCAGCCCCTGTGAAGTGCTGAATGACCACCAATAATGCTTACCAGCCTCACTTCAGCCAAGCTTTTAAAAGCATGCTTTAAACTAAGCAGGCTGCTAGATGATGCAGCTGATTTCATTGGGACTTCTTGCATGCATAGCCAAGTAATATTAATTTCTTGTAAAACGTAAAAACCTTTAAAGGAATAGAAATCAGTTCTTCCTTTCCTGTGTGAGTGCCTATCACTGGGCTCCAAAGTTGTGCTCTCCATTTACTCTTTTTCTGCCAAGTGGATCTTGAATTATTGTTCAAACAGTATCCAAGCATGATGTTAGTAACAACTGCCGCTGTCTGAAAGAGGTGATACCCTGGTGGTTAAGGAAATGAGATGGGAAGATCTGACTCCTTTCTAGGAGAGAAGGAAAAGTTATCCTTGGATGTCGTACTTCTGGGTGGGTGCTGTAGCCACCAGGGAGTTGTAGCCGTGAGTAGCCTTGCAACACATGGCCACTTCTTGCTGTGTAATGCAGGGGGGGGTGGGAAAGTAGTGCTCATGGCCCTTTTATTTTGTTTTTTGTTTTGTTTTGAGAGTGAAGGTGAAGCTCTTCACCCATTAATGGAGGAATATCTGATTTCTAGATTTCAGTTGGGCTTAGGTAGATATCAAGTTAAGTACTAAAATAACCAAATTTTTGGACCTAATATTTTTTGGACCTAATATACTGAAATAGAACCAGAGTTTGTAGGATCGCAAGTCAGATGGATGTTTTAAGTGCCTATCCAAAGTTCTTCTTTAGGTGCCTAAAGTCTCTTTTGGATGTGGCCTTTTTGCTCTTTCAGTTCATAGCATTGAAATACCAGCTTTTAATGAAAGGTGAATCTGCCATTCACCTCTGAAGACTGCTGAATAGTCAGTGTTTTGTGCAGAACCGATACAGTGTAGGCACTACAACAAATTCAGACAAAAGGATTTGTTTTCCTCATAAGGTGTTGATGCCAAGTCTTTGAGATTTTCCTTGGAAGGAAGCATGTGTAACACCACCACCAACCATGTAGGGAGGAGAAGAGATTGAATGTACCCATCCAAAATGTGTGCATAAAGAATATAGAGTGTAATTATCGACTACACTTTTTGGTGTAGATTAATTTGCTAAATTCAGTAGTTGCTAAAGTTGCTGACGGTTCTCTGTAGATCTGGTATGTAAATGTGCACACAGCTTAGTGAAAAAATTATTATGATTAATTCTTTGCAAATACTACTTACTTAGTTTCTGTCCTAAAGTGGTATCATATTATTTAGCTATACAGTAAATAGGACTGTCAACAATTTGAAAATGGAAATTGTTTACAGAAATATGCACAACTTGTTCTATGACATTCTTTTGAAGAGAAAAACTATATATTTGACAGACTTTTGGAATGATATTGCTATATGCTGTATTTTTAATCTATTCACAATGAATAAATAAAAATCTGTATTTTTTAAAAATGTGAAAATAAATCTGAGTCTCAGCCTGCCAGAACTTACCCGGGTTCAGTGTTTCCAGATGTCAGTGGGAATATTGCTTGGGTAAGGACAGTGAGATGGAAGCCTTTGTATGTCAGACATGCAAATACTGACTGCGTGCATCTCTTAGTCCTCTCAGTTGCTTTGTCTGGTTTCATTCCAGCTGGTCAATAAAGTTGTTCTTTTTGTCACTTTTCTCAGTAGAGTTTTAGTCATTGCATGTGGGGGTTTGCTTTTGGTTTTTTCTTTATAATTTGCCAAAGTTCAATCCTACTATCGCAAGCTTCCAGAAATCGTTTGTTGTTTTTATTATTCCATCCCTGATTTCATTCACGTTCAACAGTCAGAAGTAACTGGGAGGAAATAACTAGATGCGTACCAACAAAATCTGTTTTCCTCAAGAAAACGGAATGGTTGATGTGCTGTTTTATTTGCATTCAATTACACATGCAATGTCTGTAACTAATGTGGGGTAGGATGTAAGGACTGAAGTGCTTATTTGCAGGACTGCTACAGAGGCATCCTTATGCCTTCAGTCTTTGCTTAGTCCTGAGGAAAGAATAGAAACACTTGGCCTCTATGATTTAAGGTGGGAGAGTTTTTTGTAATGGCTACAATGTCTAATGATACACTGTCATCTTCAGTATGATTTACTCCCCTTTCTGTTCAAGAATAAACCGTCTGATACTAGCCCTTTTAAACTGTTAAAAATGGAGCTCTTACTGTTGCTTTTTTATGCTTTATTTAGACAGGTATAATTTATTATACTTGTATAGTTTAAACAAAATGAAATTGTTCTCTAGCAAAGGCACTTTGAAGTAGCAGAATCTCCTAACAAAAAAGCCCCAGCAGGGCCTCTTCACTCCACCGTAGTGTCATGAAGATGAAAAATGGTGAAATTTGGCACTGCAAGTCTTTTTTTAGCTATAGCTGCTGTCACCGAGAGCTGGAGTGTTTGGCAAGTGTAACAAAGGAAGTGGGGATAGCATCCATCAGGAAGCGTGGAGACAGCCAACACTTACAAAGTGTAAATAAGGATATTGCCTGTTTCTTAATTACTGGTCTGAGGGACTGATTTGAATCTCACTCTCTTCCCCACAGGTATAATTTCACTTCTGAGAGTAGAATGACTGCTGACAGACACAGCTGTAGTTCAGGTGGGCCAAACCAGGACTTCTCATCTGAATTTTAAAAGGGAGGATTTCGCTTGAACTTCAGGTTGGATTCAGGGCCAGTGCTTCTGGTGGTGAGTCAGGCTGTTTTCAGGTTTAAGTTCAGGGGCGTCTCTCATGTGCCTCCCACTGCTGGGGACCTGAACA
Organism: Fulmarus glacialis; assembly: GCF_000690835.1. Classification (NCBI taxonomy): domain Eukaryota; kingdom Metazoa; phylum Chordata; class Aves; order Procellariiformes; family Procellariidae; genus Fulmarus; species Fulmarus glacialis. The sequence continues at coordinate 1,621 of NW_009206820.1, read as the reverse complement.
CTTCATGGGGACAGCTCATGGGTGTGTAACCGTCAGGCCTGGTCCTTAGTCTGGACATAGTTGATACGAGTGTTGGGTCCTTGCTCTTCTCTGGCTAACTCCTGTGCCAGGAAAGTAATATAATGAGGCTGGTAGCTTGGTTATATTTTGAGTTTTCTTGTAAGTTCATTCTTTTCATTTGGAAAAAGTCCCGTAATCACCATCTTACCTCGCACTGGTAAAATGAGAAACCTGGTGACCCAACTGCCAGCCCTGAGGGGTGACTTGTCTTCTTACCCCTGTAAGTGTCACACATAGCTTACGTGAATAATCTTAGATACACGGGCTTCCTTCAGTGTTCAGAAGTGTTTCTGTGGCCAGGCACACAAACATTCCAGGGGCAGAGGCTGAGCTCACCCATGGCAGGGCAGAAAAGCACTTCTCTGGGAGGGTGTTGGTACCTCTCACTGCCTGGGTAAAAGGACCTGTCATGCCGAGCAGCCCTTGCAATGAGAAAACCACTTGCAAGATGTGCTCCATGCACCACATCTTCCCCCCCGCACACACCGAATGTGCAGTGCTGTGGATGGTACCCCGTCTCCACTGCTGCATGGACGAGTGCTCGGAGACTGCTAAATCAGATTCTTTCCCTCAACTTTTTGGCCTGAACAGATTATAGGTGATTTGCTGTGTGAAGCCCATTCAGGTCTGCCCACCTTCTCTCCTCCCTGAACCTCTCCTGTTTTTCTGCACAGCCAGGGCCATAGGAGGAGCGTCGCTCCCTCTGTTCTCAAAAAACCCTGCATCCTTCTGAGCAGGCACTGAACTGAGGGTGTGAAACTGCGATGAAGCAGAAGGATCCCATTCACGCTTACATGTGTGTGCTGTTATTCCTCAGTACTTGTAGGCAGTGAATGAAATTTTTAGCAAGACTGTGCAAAGCTGCAGCCTCTTGGCAGAATCATGTCCAGCAGCTCCCCGGGCAGAGAGCTGGCACCGCAGGGTGCTGCAGGGACACGCAGGCTGCGGGAGGGGCCAGGGGAGGTGGGTGAACTGAGGCTGTCAGCAGGGCTCCCGCAGGTTTATTTTCTCTATCCTGTTTAAGTGGACTGCCAATACTACAGAATTAAATCAAGCTGCATTAAGAGTTTGTGGCCTTACCCTAGAGAAGCTGGAATTTTTCTCAAATGCAACCTTTCAGCTTTAATTAATGGTTGAGAATAACATTAATTCCCCAAGAAAACTTACCAGAATTTCAGGCAAAATGTGGACAGAGACTCCCAAGGGCACCTTCATGAAGCACCAGGCAGCTAAGGTGTGCTACTACCCCTTTTCACAGGAGTTGTACTGATTACTGCTGCTACTACAGACTGCCACACTGGTCCCTGTGCTGCAAGCAAAAAAACAACCCCCCAACCATAAAGTCTGCTGGCTTTTCACTTCGCAAATTCAGTGAGTTGTAGCTTTGCAGCAGAAAATTAAAATGCATAGGTTTTAGATTTTTTCTTTTGGCTTGCAGAGGGTGTGCACAGCCGGTGCCCCCACGTACCGCGAAGGCGAGTGTGCTGCGGCGTGGCATCCACGTGGCAGCGGGGGCGGTGTGGAAAGCTCCGTCCCTCTGCCGCGATGTCCCGCCCCGGCC